>NC_056003.1:93449314-93568758 GCF_018446385.1 Zingiber officinale
GATTGGATTTTGTGAAATATGAGTATGAAGCTTGTCGAGGGGTTGCACTCATTTTAGTAGAAGAGAAACTCTGACAAAAATTGTTGACATAAAATGTGTTATACCAATATCTGGTAAGCCATTATATAGTGAAAAAATGTGAATATAAAATTATGCAAATTTTAATTCAGTGTCAGGTCACGTCACTTGCTCAACTTGTCCCAATGTTGTCATTGTTGTGTTATGTCATCTGTGTATATTTGTCCAAATGTGTTCATTGTTAGGTCATGTGTCACGCCCCAGAGGAGTCCCTACCGAAAATTTTTGACAACATCTCCCCTATACAGGTGACAATCTGAGGCATATATACATACAAAATACATCAGCCATATACGACAGGAATATATACACAACCACATAGTTATATAATCAGCCCACTTGGCTGGAACAAGAATAAACACAACCACGCAGTTATATATATATTAAACATCCCACACGGCTGAAAGTAAAAACACAGCGAAAATCACAAATAACGATCACAAAATGACAATACAACCAACTGCGAGCCGGCTTGGCTTGACACATCATTACCAAACCAAATACAAGATATCACAAAACTAAACTCCATATAAAAGATACAAATACAAGAATAAGTACAAAACCAACAAAGCGTATAAAAACACTAATAGTATGGGAAACTCGGTGTGACATGGGACTGACAGACAGGATCTCCAGGCAACTCCATAAATCCTTTACCTGCTACCTGGTGAAATAACTAGTTTACAGGGTGGTGAGTATAAAGACTCAGCGGGTAATAGACAGATAGTGCATGAGTATAGTAAAGAACTAGAGATACAAAGGTATATAGTCTCTTAGGGAAAATAGCATATATTAAAGTGATATTAAATGTCCATACTTGAAACTATATCCTAGGCTAGTAAGGTCGGGAATAGTTCAGACCTGCTACAATACTGCTCATAACTACAAGGGTATCATGTGAGGTATACTACCAATAAATAAACCAGTGTCTAAACACATACCACAGATATATATCTCAACCTATGTAAGCATATCAGCATAAGCAAGCAATAGCAACATAAACTAGCAACATCAGAATAAGTATGCAAGAACAGCATTAGTAAGCAACAACGATATAGGTATAATAATAACAACGTATGAACGGATGGTCACCCCACCCACCTCTCTATACCACAACCCCTGTATGGTCGAGAGGCCAGATCGATGATAACTGTACGACACTCCAGCCGCCACTACTCTCGAGTGATCGAGTGAGCAGTTTCCTTAGTAGCTATCTAGCTACGTAGCAATAGGGTCCCTGCTGCTCACAACTCCAGCCGCCACTACGCATGAGTGACCGAGTGCGACATGACAGGATAAGCGACATCTCCTACAGCTACCACTACCCATGAGTGGTCGAGTGTGCAGCGCGACCCGACGACTCACTCTCCTACAAGGAAGACGTGGTCGCCTGCATGCATACAATGACATGATGCGTAACATGCAGTAGTCATCATATATATATAAACAGAAAACAGGTATGCTACATGAAGCCAACATGCTCAATAAGTAACATGAATAAATAGCAGTCAAAGCAAGTAAGCATGATATTTGGTATCTATATATCCAGTAACTAGTATCTAGTATCTGGTGTCTCGTATCTGCTATATATCATAGATGACAATGAGAGACTGTATATATACAGAAATGAGTTTCTCAAAAATTGAGTGGATAAGTATCAAGCACAGGAAAAATACGAGTGGAGTCAAGATAAATACAGGAACTATCCAAAAATATATCTCATGCACTAAGATCACTGTACTAGAGAGATAAAGCAAGAAGTACCCGCCTTTAGATGTAGATCGTGTCAAACTAATCCCATGTCGAGACGCTCATCCCGAACCTAAGTCCTGCGATCACAATATATTTTATTTAGCTAATTTCAGATGAATCGAATAGCTAAATAAAATCCCCAACTTAATTAGGAAAACCCCCTAATAGAACAATTATTCACTAATCCCAAGTTAATGATTAACCTCAATTATTTCCGTTCGTTATTCAACTTAGGATTATCTATATAATCATCTCTAATAAATCCAATGATTAAATCTAACCCAATGATTAGGTTATTTTGGATCTATTGACCCTAATCACGCAATAAACCAACTAAACTAGGGTCTTTCCATCATAAATTAATTCCCCAATTAACCTTAACTATACAACAACTTAATTAGATTAGGTTTAAATCCAACAATTCACCTTCATCATGCCATAACCTAATTAAATTAGGATTTACAATCATGGCTTACTCCAAAACTTACCCAAATCTAAGGTAACCGCTGGTGGAATACAACCAAAGGGTTCACTGCTGCAACCGAATCATCGGAACAGTGGATCGCTAGCAATCTGTACCGACCAAAGCTACAATGATCAACCAAGAATCAAATCTCTACACCCCAAGTAAAAAATGGAAATTAGATTGCCACAAAACTGGTACGAACCATACCTTACACTAACCTTGTGTCGGAAGTCCGTCCACTCTAAGGATCAGCAGCCAATCTATGCTGGCGAGAAAGAGGAACCGAAATCGTGGACTTCCCTGATTCCAAGATCCGACGAAAAGGAAAAGGTAGTGGCAACGCGATGTTGCCCCCTCTCGACGACGGCAGTTGCAAGGTCTCCAGTCGGATCTTCGCAAAACAAATAGACAGCCGAAGAATCGCTAGGGCATTAGGTGCTGGCGATCGAGTGGGGAAGAGAATGGCCGGCGACGACAAGTCGAAGCTAGGGCACGAAATAGGGAAGATCGGGAGAACTCCTGCTCAGAAAGATACCAGCACGACCGAGATCCAAGAGAGGCAGTTAGGGCATGAATCGGGCACAGAGAAAGG
This sequence comes from Zingiber officinale, assembly GCF_018446385.1. Classification (NCBI taxonomy): domain Eukaryota; kingdom Viridiplantae; phylum Streptophyta; class Magnoliopsida; order Zingiberales; family Zingiberaceae; genus Zingiber; species Zingiber officinale. The sequence goes on from NC_056003.1 coordinate 93,452,203, forward strand.
ACGACGATGGCTAGCCAGAGATGAAGGAGCAACGTCGTTGGTGATCCGGTGGTGTCGTGTGGCGTGGTGTGGTCGGGAGAGATCGGCGTCGGCGACGTCGAGCAGAGATGCGAGGGGAGGAAGAAGAAGGATCGGGCGGAGAAATGAAAGAAAATGGGGAAAATAAAATTTATATACCTAGCTTTAATTAAATCCAACTTTAGGTTAAATTAATTAAACCTAAAGCTAATTCCTTAATCAATTCCCACTTAAATGGGGTTCCAAACATGCCTCCAACTAGCCCCACCGATTCATCCCTTCAAAATGAGTCATACGAATTCCGTTTAAATCCCAAAAAATTTCTAAAAAATCTTAAAAAATCTAATAAGATTATCTTTCAAATAATCTTATTATTTAATTATTATTTGGGTACCGTATTTTACATCACGTCATCTGGATACACAAAAATGTGTGTTCAATACCTGATCACGTTGCCTGCTAAACTTGTCTCGATATTGTCATTGTTGTGTCACGTCATTTGTGCATATTTGTTCAAATGTGTTCATTGTTAGGTCACGTCATCTGGACACACAAAAATATGTGCTCAATGCCCGGTCACGTCGCTTGCTAAACTTGTCCCAATGTTGTCATTGTTGTGTCACGTCATCTATGCATATTTTTCCAAATGTGTTCATTATTAGGTCATGTCATCTGGACAAACAAAAATGTGTGTTCAGTGTCCGATCACGTCGCCTGCTCAACTTGTCCCGATGTTGTCATTATCATGTCACATCATCTGTGCATATTTGTCCAAATGTGTTCATTGTTAGGTCACATCATCTGGACACACAAAAATATGTGTTCAATGCCCAGTCACATCACCTGCTAAACTTGTCCCGATATTGTCATTGTTGTGTCACGCCATATGTGCAAATTTGTCCAAATGTGTTCATTATTAGGTCATGTCATCTGGACAAATAAAATGTGTGTTCAGTGCCTGGTCACGTCGCCTGCTCAACTTGTCTCAATGTTATCATTGTTATGTCACGTCATCTGTGCAATTTTGTCCAAATGTATTCATTGTTAGGTCATGTCATCTGAACACATAAAAATGTGTGTTCAGTGATCGGTCATGTCACCTGCTAAACTTGTCTCGATGTTGTCATTGTTGTGTCACGTTATCTGTGCAAATTTGTCCAAATGTGTTCATTGTAAGGTCACGTCATCTAGATAAACAAAAATATGTGTTCAATGCTCGATCACGTTGCCTACTCGACTTGTCTCGATGTTATCATTGTTGTGTCACATTATATGTGCAATTGTGTCTAAATGTGTTTATAACATACATTATAAATACATGCCCCATAAGCAACATGTACCTCATCCATTCAATTATCTCAGAAAATGGATAACAACATTGAAGGTTCATCAAAATTATTATCTTCAAGCTCTGATAATGATAACTATGTGGAAAGTTTTGGTGCAAGGCAACAACTGATCGCTCAGGTGATTTCTACCCATAATCAAATTATCTTGAATTATCTCAATGAAGGAAGCAACAAAAGCATGCATCGAGGCTCAATTCCTGTTCATAACATGATTAATCGTAATCGTGAAGCTGCTGATCGTAATCTATTCAATGATTATTTCGCCGAAAATGCATTGTATAATGATGCAATGTTTCGAAGAAGATTCTGAATGAGACAGAATTTATTTATGCGTATCTGTGATGCTGTTAGTAATCATGACAACTATTTTATACAAAGAAGAGATGAGCTTGGAAGACTTGGTTTGTCAAGCTTGCAAAAAATAATAGCTTCATTTCAGATATTGGCGTACAGTGTACCAGCAGATGCTACTGATAAGTACATTAAAATAGGGGAATCAACTGCTATTGAAAGTGTGAAACGATTTTGTCGTGCTGTTGTTGAAGTTTTTGGAGGGCAGTACCTACGATCTCCAAACGCTCACGATGTTGCTAGGCTACTTCATATTGGTGAGCAATGAGGTTTTCCAGGTATGTTAGGTAGCCTAGATTGCATGCATTGGAGATGGAAAAAATGTCCAATAGCATGGGCAGGACAATATTCTGGTCATAGTGGAAAGCCAACAATTATTCTAGAAGCTGTAGCTGATTATGATCTGTGGATTTGGCATACATATTTTGGGTTGCTAGGATCGAACAATGATATTAATCTACTTGAGTCTTCTAATCTTTTTGCTAATCTTGCTATATGTATTACTATTCCTGCTCGTTATGTCATTCAAGGAAAAGAGTACAATATGGGTTACTATTTAGTTGATGGTATATATCCAAAATGATCAACACTTGTTCAAATGATTCATGCTCCACAAGGTCGAAAGAATAAATTATTTGCAATGAAGCAAGAAGCGTGTAGAAAGGATGTTGAGTGAGCATTTGGCGTTCTCCAATCACGCTTTGCAATTATTGTAGGACCTTCACGTTTTTGGCAAAAAAATATTTTATATGATATACGGACATCATGTATTATTATGCATAATATGATAATTGAAGATGAACGTGATTTAAATGCACCAATCGTGGAACACTTTGAGGTGCTGACTCCAGATGTTGAGCCCGCAGTAGATGATAGTACTCGATTTGAAGAGTTTCTAGCTTGATACAGACAAATCAAAGACAAAGAAGCTCATATTGCCCTTCGAAATACATTAATTGAGCATTTATGGGAAAAATATAGTAATTAAGGTTAAAGTCTTGTAATATTGTATTTTTAATTAAGTATCATTGTTTGTTTTAAATAAAAAATAATAAAATATTTTATCCTAATTGTGTGTGATTTTATAATATTTTTAAAATATATTTATGCCTGAGTAATTATATAATAAAATTAAAAATAATATATATATATATATATATAAAAGTTGGATACTGAATTTAAAATAATTTAAAATATCAAATATTAATGAAGGATTAATTTTAAATATAATAATTATCATATAAAAAATTAATAATAATAATAGAATATTTTTTTTTGGTGTGATATGGTCTGGATGAGTTAGAGTTGAAATAGTGTTTGGTGCTGAAATTGCACCATTTTAGTGTGAAATTTACACCAAATTTGGTGTTATGAGTTGGAGATGGTATGATGAAGGAAAAGGGAGCTCTCGAAATTTTCGAGGCGACGCTTCTTTCTTTTTATTTTTATTTTTATTTTTATTTTTTTAATTAATATAAAAATTTCAATTTTAATTTAAAAAATCAATCAATTTTTTATTTAAATATTTTATTTGATATAATGTAATGTAATTTATTTTTTAATTGTTAATATTATTGTGATAATTTATGAATCTAAAATTTATTTATATATAAGATAAATATAATGAAAATGTGAAATTTATAAAGGAGTGGTTTATAGATTTTTTGATAATGGAGAAATATGTAGAGATTTTTTACTTTTGATGTGGTCTTGATGTGACATCAAGGGAGCTCTTGAAAAACTCTCATGATTGTAAATGCCCGAAGGACATCCACGTTCGGAGCTCCCAAGATCAACGTAGCAAAGGGGAGGGAGCTCCCTCCCATATACTCCTTCATTCTTCTCAAGGAACGACTTTGTGTTTATGGAGCCACTCCTTCAAATTTGTTTTATTAAAATATTTTTTTAAAGAATTGTTTTACTTAAAAATTCTTATCATATATAATTTTTGTTTTTTTACTAAAAAAACATGCTGTTTTTTTATTTAAAAAGAAAACATATTGTTTTTAATTAAAATTTTTTAATTAATAATGTAAAATATGAGAGAGATATGAGAAATATTAATAATGAAAAAAGTGTGTATCCATGCAGGAGTTGTTAAGAGATTTTTTTGCATAGTGGAGAGATGTGTTAGATTTTTTTACCTTTGACGTGACGCGAATGTGACAACGAGGGAGCTATCTAAGAGCTCCCACAATTGTGGATACTCTAACCTCGCGATTTGTTGTCTGTCGATCTGTCACAAAGGAAACTAAGTGGGCACTTAGTTTGTGGAAGAGAATGGGAATGTGAATGTTTGAAAATACTAAGGGCCTGCTTGGTTAGAACCATGGAATGGGAATGACATTGGGATTGATAAAGTGGAGAATGGGAATGGATATGATTGATAGAAGTGTGCTGTTTGGTTGGTATTAGGAAATCATTACCATTGCCATAGATGGTGTTTGGTTTGTTAATGAAAGAATCAATATATATGTTACCTATATTTTATTTACTTTTCAACATGAAATGTATATGTTACCTATACAAATTATTCATTAGATGAAATACATATTTCCGAAATAATTATTTTCGAACATTATGCACGTCGACAACTTCTATCATAACCTCAAAAATGACACCAGTTTCAAAACCTAGAGCATACAAAGATCATATCATAACCTCAAAATAAGAACAACAGCACTGCATTTGAAATGAAACGCCTAGCTTCAAAAAAATCAAAGTTTGAGAATCCAACTTCATAAGGAATGTCATCGGCACTTGAAGTTATGCGACTCATATGCTGGATTTTGTCTAAAATAGACCTTCTGAGATCAACTGAAGTTGCTGAATCCAAAAGATCAACGTCTGTATCAGTTGATTGTGGTGTGTTGCAATTTCCCACCAAACCAACCTGCAGCTTTCCGACTGAAAGCAAGCACATTGTAGACGAAATATGGTCTTAGCTCTCAATGTTCATGGGAGTAGTAAACATATATATATACAAAGGAGTTCAAAGTGAGAAAAAATGATAAATTTTGTAGCACCTGAACTCGCATTGAGGCTCCCAATTGAGCAACTGTCATTTGAAAATGAAGCCTCCAGAATAGATATTGGGCTAAGCTGACTACTTTCCATTTCAAGAATTGAAGTAGGACGAGTTTTAACGTTGTCCTGATGGAAAATGAAATCAAATGTCAGAGGAATCAAACCGAGCAACCACCATAGCATGAGGAACTCCGAGCAATTTAATTTTAGCAATAATAAAAGTCAGTTACTGTAAAATCTAACATGTAAAATATATGAAAATTTCCAAATTTCTTTCCTTCTCAAATCATGCTAATCATCATCAACACCAAGCCATGAGGCTCAACTATTTTGTGCTTACTTCATATAGTAACTCAGTCATAGCACTGACCATGTAACATGCTAAACATTTTATATACTTGCTAGGGGAAACAATATTGCCGATGATATGTATCTAGATTTTAGATTAAAGAGTCTAAAATGGGAGACAAAAGGGGGTGTGCTAGATATAATCCTATTGGTTGAGAGCTAGATATGCTCTAGTCAAGGAGCATTCAAACTACAAGCACTTCATAATTAAAATAAATGGTGGTGGATGCCAAAAGGACATTGCATTTCACCTGTTTTTGTGAAGTAGGAAAACTAGATGAGCCTAAGGAGGAAGACATGACATTTTTCTTGGAGCAGGCGCTAATCTGTTTATGTTCATTCTGTCCAGATATAAAAGCAGCTCCCAGATCTTGGAGACAAGGAAAAGACATTGCAGCCCCAATCAATTACCAGCTCAGCAGAGCTCCCTCATTCTCTTTCCTGCACCATCTGAAAGCGAACAAACAACAACTTCCACACATAATATATGCCAACAATAACTTCATCAAAATAAAACAGAATCTAAATCAGCAAGTGCTAAAGTTACAGCATTGATACAAGTTTTGGTCTAGCTGATGCCTAAATATTACAAAATATTTTTACCGACATACAATATAACTAGGTTAACACAATATTGCATGCGTCTAACTACAATATTACAACTTCAAAAATACCGAATGCAATTCAAAATAACCTAGTTATTTAACATCAACAAAAAAAACATGAATCCACACATGTTTCATGGAATAGAAGATGGATAGATAAATCCAAGCACATAGGATCTTCGCAAATGGCTTGGCAATGCAAACATAACTTCAACCTTGGCAGGGTCATTGTAACAAATTTCAGCAGCCCTACCAACATCCATTGGAGATATGCCAATATTAAGTAGTTCAACAATAACCTCCTGCATTTTTTCACCACCTATGGATTCTGGCTTGGACTCTGCAATCAAAGCATTTGTAATAGTACCATATTGTGTTGCCATTTGATCACAAATGACCTCAAACTTATTAGTAAAGTTGTCCAATCTCGAGTCAATGGTTTGTTGGGGTGTTGCTGCTTTCTTTTTCTTGTAAAAACTTTCCCTTCTTGGTGAAAGTTTTTTTCTCTTTTTCGACCCATTGTTACATGACGAACTCGAAGGTGAGCCTTGTGATAGGATGTCCAAAACAGGTTCATCTTCATTGTCCGAGGAAGAACTCACATTCAAATTCTTTTGCCAATTAGCATCCATGCTTGCGTCAACCACATCTTCAGCACTAAGTCCCGTGGCTCTGTCCTTTCCCCACACAATGTCCAGTTTGCGCAAATATGGAAATTTAAAATCCCTCAATCCAGCAGCATTAGGGTGAGTCTACACAAAAGAGTACAAATAGAGGTACAAAATAAAAAATAATATTTTTGAAAATGTACTGCCATTATGAGAAATAATCACTATAGTACTATCTTAAAAAATGATCGATGCATACAAAGCACTTACCAGACACCATTCATCGAACCATTGCTTTTCACAGTTAATCTTGTGCTCCACGTCATCCCAATGACACCCACTTTGCATACACATCTCAGAGAGGGGATTGTACTTGGTTTTAAGATATTTGATCTTGGATTCAATATGAGGAATAACTGCTTTATTGAAACTTGAAATCTTACCCAATACCATTTTGTGTATTTGAATCATATAACCATTTTTAAAACCAGTATCTACCTTCCATAAAGGATCGGAAGCCAGTTCTATGAGAGCGTCAACCAACACTTCCACCTCCTCATCCGTCCAATATTGTTTGTTTTTCCCTCTTCCACGTGCAATTGATGGAGTAATTGTAGTCATCCTAACAAAAAAGATGACAGTGTAAGAGGTATGAAATGAATATCATATTGGCATAAAAGAACTTTTTTAATCATTAGTAACGACTGATGGATAAATCTTATAATGTCGAGTATACATATAAAACAAAACACCACATAATATACCAATATATGAATCTTATAATGTCGAGTAGAACTGGTACCATTCAAATACATATATAAAATCAGAACACGCAATTGTTATAACATTCTTACAAAATAGAACTCAATCACTAACATTGCCACTAGGTCTAGTAGACCATGTGTTATACATATTGGTTGCCATATTATTTCTAAATGATGACCACTCATTACTTGGATTAATTTACGTAATATACTCTACTTCTTCATTGTCACTTCCCCCATCAGATTCCTCTTCCTCATCTGCTATAAGTGACTCTTGTGGATCAAAGCTCATAAACTTGCGAATCAAATTATGCATAAGACAACATGCCATGATAATCCGAATTTGGGTTTGAATGGAGAAAAATGATGGTGATGCAAGAATCTTCCATCTCCCCTTTAACAACCCAAAACATCTTTCTATAACATTCCTAGCCTTGGAATGCTTCATGTTGAAGTATTCCTCTGGTGTCTCCGGTCGATGGCCATCAAATTCTTTTAGGTGATATCGTTGTCCTCGATATGGGACAAGAAATCCATTTGCATTGCAATATCCAGAGTCAACCAAGTAATAACGACCTTCATTGTTGAATATAAATGAAATTGTTAGTAACATTAAAAAATAAAAATAAAATTTATAGTATACATTACAACGCAAATGTACCTCGAGGGACCCTTAGACCATGCGGTCTTGATATCGCATCTCGAAGCACACGACCATCATGTGCTGATCCCTCCCAACCAGGTAATACATATATGAATTGCATGTTTGGGCAACAAACACCTAATACATTAGTTGAAATACACCCTTTTCTAGTGCGAAAACGAGGTTTATCTTCTGTAGGAGGTGTAACTTTAATTAATGTTCCATCTAATGCTCCTAAGCATCCCTACAAAGTTAACAATTATACAATTAACACTTATTATAAAAAAAACATGTATTAAAGTTGATGTTAGATGTAAAAAGTACCTGAAAACATTTCCACTTCTCATCTTGATAATCCTGAGTAATAGGTTCTGGCTTCTTGAGCAAAATAGGATATAATTTTAAAATTGCATTAAGAACTTGATGAAATTGCCGACTCACTGTTTCTGTAATACGGTAAAAAAGTAGGCTAATTGTTCTACTTTTTTTGTGATGAGCCAAGGTATATATGAACATTGCTACAACCTCCTCTATGGATGTGTTCTTAGTGGGTTTTAGTCCTCCAATGTTTGCTACCATATCACACAATATCCTAAAGGTTGCTCTATCCATGCGAAGTTGACTAATGCAAGCAGAATCACAATCCATTGTCAATCTACACATCCATCTCGTTCGATTGACTCTTTTTTCTTCTTTTGTTTTGATATGACGAACATTATCTCGAAGGTATGAACAAATGAGTACATAATATAGAGCAAATAACAAGACCAGCATATTGTTGGTTGTTTGTTGAAGCAATAATAGTTTCTTTAGTTTTCGCCATTGTTCGGTAATAGGAAGCCGAGCCATTTGATCTACATAAAAAAATCCAGCAAGTAATTGTAACTTCTGGATTGGAAGGTAGGGCAAGCATCATTAGTAACAAGCAAATTGGTTACCATTTTTAAAACAAGAAACAAATCATGGGCATCATATATTGCTAGCAAATCTCTCAAGGTGCATCTTCCTTATAAATCAAATAACCATGTGTTTAAAGTTCTGTTTTCCATATTCTTCTTCATAAGAAGAGCTACTAAAAATATTCTTCTTCATATCATATAAAGATCAAGATCGAAGACAAAGTTGCAATTGCCAAAAAAGATGACATGGAAGAACATTCATATGTGTGGAAAACAAATGCATTCTGAGCAGCATGTGTGGAACAACATTCATATCAGTAGCTGGTTAGTTGCATGCTCACATAATATTACAAAGAAAATAAATGACAAGGCAACTAGATAGAAAAGATTGAGAAAAAATAAAAATACCTAAAGATGACTTGAAAGAAGAACAAAAATCAGAACTTGGTGAGGAACATAGCAGAAAAAAAATCAAGGAAGAACTTGGTGAGGAAGATAGCAGAACTTGGTGAGGAAGATGACAAGGCAACTTGCTCAGTTTTGTGGGGGAAAAAAAATCAAGATCGCAGAACAAAAATTAGAACTTGGTGAGGAAGATGACAAGGCAACTTGCTCAGTTTTGTGGGGAACAAAAAATCAAGATCGCAGAACAAAAATCAGAACAAAATCAAGATCGCAAAAAAAAAAAGGGCAGAGCTATGGCGAGAACTTGGTGAGGAAGATAGCTCACCTGGCGAGGAACTGCGTCGAGGAGAGGGAAGAGTCACGGCGAGGTCACGGAGAAGGAAGATTCGCGACGAGGTTGACGTCGAGGAAAAAACCTAACGTCAAGGAAAGGGAAGAGCTATGGCGAGAACTTGGTGAGGAATGCCAACGCGTCACGGAGAAGACTCGGATTCACGGTGAGGACAACGTCGAGGAGAGGGAAGAGTTGTGGCGAGAACTGGTCGGGACGATCTGTGGCGATTTGGACGGGAGAAGAAAAGAAATAGGGCAGATGGAGGGAAAGCACGCGCGCTAAATCGGGATCGGGAATGAACAGTAGTGTTTTTTCATTCCCCCCAATTTGCTAGGGATTGGAGAAAACCCATAGACTAGTATATGAAATTTACTGTTTAGGAAACAAGCCCACTCACCAAACATACCAATTGATTCTCATACTCTTTCCTTTGGTTAACTCCCTCTAACCAAGCAGGCCCTAAGGGGTACTTTTTCAATCCGAACAGTATTTTTTCCCATTCCCCCCATTTTGCTCGGTAATGGCACATTCCCATATTTGGGGGATTGAATCTGTGGGGTCCACCACCAATCCCCCAAACTAAATACCAACTTTCAATCTCTTTCCTATTCCCCACTCTCATTCCATCTAACCAAGCACCCCCTAAGTAAAATCTTATGTTGGAAAAGTATTTTTTTATAGGAGGTTTGATTCAAATTTTCTAGGGAATCTGCATCAACAAATCGACCTCCTTCATAGTTTTGGTAATCTAGTACTTAGTCATTTCATTTTGAAGCATTCTCACTTTGCACCCCTCCTAATACAATAACTCAAGTTTGCAAGTTATTCACTTTGGAACATCATTTCATTCATGTAGTCATACTTTTCACATGCGTAACACTCCTCATATTTCTTCTATCACTAAGAATGTACTTTTTGTATGTCAATTTACTTTTAATAATAATGTGTTTTTGAATCTCATCCTCATCATTGTCTTATGAAGGTCCCACGATAGGAACTATTCTATTCCAAGGAGACATTAAAAATGATCTTTATCATCTTCAACCCACCTCTCTCAAAGCCTTTATTGGAGAACATATGGATAAATTCTCTTAGCATGCATGTTTTAGTCATTCGTTTCTATGTCTTGTTTAAAATATTATTAATCGCTTTGGTTTACCAACTTTTTTAGTCTTATCATCTCATTTATGTGAGACTTGTGAGACTTGTATGAAAGTAACATCTCATAAGCTACCTTTTGTGTCATCTACTTACACCTCTAGTTTTCTTTTGAAAACTATCTCCTATTCCATCTAATTAGGATTTTCTTATTATGTTATTTTTATTGATAGCTTTAGCAAGTTCATTTGGTTTTTTTTATGAAAAGAAAGTTTGATTTCTTTGATATTTTTTTAATCATTTTTAAAAGCATGTTGAGTGTTACTTTTATCGTAAAAATACTCTCTCTTCATTTTGATTGAGGAGGTCAGTATCAAATGCTTCATCATCATCTTACCTCTTCAAGCATCCTTTATCGAGTCTTTTATCACCGAGTGATATACTAGAATCCTATATATTGCTCCATCAGAACATATTGAAAGTACAAGGGGAATGGTATATTGGGTCTTGCTCCATCTCCACTATTCCTGTAGTTTTAAAATAATTTTTAATTAGTTTTAAAATAGTTTTTAATTAAGTTTTAAAATAATTTTTAATAAGTTTTAAAATAGTTTTTAATTAAGTTTTAAAAAAAATTTAAATTAAGTTTTAAAATAATTTTAAATAATTTTTAAAATAAGTTTTAATTAGGGAGAAAAGTTTTAAAAAAATTATAAATTTAAAAAGTTAACTTTTTAATCTTTTCCTTTAAGCTCTCCCTAAAAGTAGCATTTTACTTTTCTTTTAAAAAAAAAATATATTTAGCTTTCAAAGAGTTTCTTAGAATAACTTATTAGATATTTTTCTTTGAAAATAATGTCTTTGAATAATACTTAGCTAAATACTTAACTTTGAAAAGGATGACTTTGAAAATACTTAGATTTGAAAAGATTTTCTTTTTAAAAAAGCTTAGCTAAATGCTTAGCTTTGAAATTTTTTTTTTTTAAAAAAAAAAACTTAACTAAATACTTAGCTTTGAAAAGGATTTTTATATAAACTTTTGAAGAAGTATTTGCTTTTTTTTTTTATTTTTTTCCATGACACCTTGAACTAAAAAAAAAACATGCGCTCCCATTCAACAACCAATAATTGAATTGAATAGTGAAAATAGTAGTACGAGTAATAATGCATGCCATATGTATTTTCAATTCTTCAAACTTGTTAATTAGGAATTGTGCTAGCTAAAATGGAGGAGCAAGGTTGCCTCTCAAATGATTAGGGTAAAATTAACCTTGATTCGTGATATGTTTTGTCATATGCTTAATTCGAGTGAAATTAATTTTGATTATCGACAGCACAACCACTCCCATTTAATATGAATTTTATTATAATGGAGGAGACTTTTGTAGTAATTAATTTCAAATCAAGTCTCTTTTAATTAGAATGTTTAAATTTTAATTGATAAATTAAAGGGAAACAATTCTGATAGTTAGATCCGATGACTGAATCAATACCATATACAGTGAATTTGTATGCAATGTTTCTTCGTATTGTTTGATTTTTTTCTCATTAATTAATACATAAATTTACCTTCTCCTCCTTTTTCAAAAATATTTATTATCTCTGATCACATAAGTTTAATAAAAACATTTTAACTATATTATAAATTATTTTATATAAATCAACTTTAATTTAACTCTAATTTTACGGATCATGATTATAATACTATATATGAAGGTCCAATTTATCAAATAGTTAAAATTTTCAGTTGTCTTGGGGAGCAAATCTTGTAGGTAAATCTTTTAGGATAAGGAAAGTATTGGAGGATGGTGTGAGTGTAAATTATTTAATTAAATTTGTGACGCTTACTACGAGCAAAAATCCAAAATCTTATGTCGTGGTCCAGCTATTTAATTAAAAAATGAATGATAAATATTTAAAATTTTGTTGCTTTTGATTGCGATCTTTTAATATCAATCTACTGTTGGAGTTCATTGTAATCAATGAATTGAAATATCGTTCAATTCCAATGAACTATAATAAATTGTGAGCCCATGCATATATAGACCAAAGAACATTCCACTAATCCATCACTGTAGTGAATTGAGCAAATAGAAAGTTTAGAGCTCGACTGAGAAGAATTTAACATTGTATAGTAGCGAATAGAAAGTTTTTGTGTTAATTATTGGGGTGCGTTTGGTTCGGGGTTATTCTTGATAACCTTGGTTATCCATCCAAGGTTATCAACAAAAACCTTGTTTGGTTTAGGTATTCGATGATTCCCAAGTAATGTTTCATACCCGACACGTCAGCAAAAGGATCATGCAGTCCGGAATCGGAAAACCTCAGAAAACTAAGGTTTTTCTTGATTCCGGGGTTAACGAATTTTTTTTACCAAAAATACCCTCCGATAAGAAAAAACATGAAAAAGAGAAAAAATGTAAAAAAATAAAAAATGTTTTAAAAAATTTAAAAATTTATTTTTTTTTAAAATAAATAATTTTTAAAAAAATAAAAAATAAAAATTTAAAAAATGTTAAAAAAATTTAAAAATTTTTAAAAAAAATTAAATTTTTTTTAAAAAAATTAAATTTTTTTTAAAAAAATTAAATTTTTTTTAAAAAAATTAAAAATTTAAAATAAAAAAAAAATTTAACAATTTTTTAAAAAAAATTAAATTTTTTTAAAAAAAATTAATTAAAAATTTAAAAATTTTTAAAAATAAAAAAATATAAATATTTAAAAAATTTAAAAATAAAATAAATAAATAAGTAAAAATTAAAATTTAAAAAATGTAAAAAAATAAAAAATATAAATAATATAAAAATATAAAAACATTAAAAAAATAAAAAAACACATAAAAAAATAAAAAATATACAAGAAAAAGAAAAGTAAAAAAACATTAAAAAATAAATAATAATAATAATAATAATAATAATAATATTATGTATAGTTAGTTTTGTAACTGAGGGTAATACGGTAAAATATTAAAGTAGGGTATTCATTAAAACCTTCAAACAAACAAGTTTTTGTTGCATTACCTAAGTTGAACCAAACAACATTTGGTTATGTTTTATTCCCTATAACCTTGGTTATGTGATTACCTGGTAATCACATAACCAAGGTTATACATGATGACTTGAACCAAACGCACCCTTGGAGTAATCAACTGAAAGTGATGATTAATAAATTTATAAGAGAAAATTAACCCTGACTTGAAGGCTATAAAAGAAGAATTTTTAGGAGATTTTTGTTCGTACAAGTACTAATAATCAATCTTAGATTTTAATGTATGATAAAAGGATAAAGTTAAAATATGTATTATCTAATGTATTTACGAAGTGCTAATCTCTAGTAGGACTAGACAACTGGCCAAGGTCTAGAGGGGCATATGATAGGAAGATTTGATGGGTCAGATGTCTAGTCAAGAAGGTCTGCAAATGTTAAGTGGAGGTAAATAACTAGAGAAGAGATCCAGTGATGATGAGTCCTTGTGGGACTATCGGTGTTGGTCCAACTTAGATCGATCCATTTTGAAAATCAAAGTTGAGACCAAGACTAGATTATGATTATATTAGATAGGATTTAATTTATAATTATATTATCTGTGCTAACTCTATTTTGTAGATATTTTCTTTTAGTTTGAGCAAACATATTTTGCAAGAATTGATAACTTACATTTTGACATAATATTTTTATTACTCTTTTGGATATTCTAATCCATTCGTACGTTAATTCCCTATATTTATCATGTTTTACAAGTATTGATTGGTTTTTGCACTTTGATGCAAATATCTTTTAATTTAATATCCCTAGCACTAATATGATATTTACTATATTGTGTAGGGAATCAAGGATTTAATTAAGGGAGGGCTTTTTGGTCACATATGCACAGCCAACGGATGTATTCAACCAATTCTCCATCTTGTGGCCAGATTTGTTATTGCAAAGGAACAATAAAAACTCCAAATTCCAGCCAACAGGAGCATCTTTTCAATTCCAGAAGCCCTAGCAACCGCTTCCATCTTCCTCCACGCCACTATCTTCCTCGGATTCAAGGAAGAACCACCTCACCAAGGTATTCTGGCAAGCATCTTTCATCACGCCAACATCCACCTTCTTCTACAGATTCAAGGAGAAGTTTCGTATCTAACGGCGACGTGCATCTATGTTCAACTAGATCTCAGTGATTTAGATATCCACTTGGGTTCCAAATTTCAGGACCTAGTACATTTCAACCCTAGCATCCGCTTTCAGAGTTTCAATCGAGACCCCGATAGACTCTTACCACTGTGTCTTGTCCATCTTCGGACAAATTTTGGGTTGAACTGGTCACTTTTATTTTGCTTTCCCTTGTGTTAGCATGATTACATTGTTAATTCTCCTCACATTTGATTTTGTGGTTGATGCATGGACTAGTAGCTTAGTTTAGTTTTTGCACTTAAGTTGTTTGCTGAAATGCTCCTTCAGACAAGTAACTAGTTCGTGAGTTTTTTTTTCCTTCTCTCTCCTTAGTTTTTCCTTCTAGTTGTTGACTTAGTTGATTTGTGAATAAATACGTGTTAATTATTTGATAACAGAAAAGTGAACAAAACCCCCGAATTAATATAATATAATTCTTCTCTAGAGTTAACTTCCACCGTGACTTCTCTGGGAAACGATCTGGTTTTCTCTTCTATACCGTTTAATTTACATAAGGGATTATCAAAAATTAAATTGGTACTGCGGTGTGAGCCTCACAACGACATATCATTACTCGTTACAATTCACATTGGTATTAGGAGCTTAGAGAAAAATTTAAGTTTGGATGAATAATGCTCGAGATGCCTTAACTGATTGGAGGTGCCCTAGGTAAGGAATCGGAGGCACCTCGAATGGCTGGAGGCGCACACGATTAGATAAATTTGGAGGCGCCCTCAGACAATTGGAGATGTAATGTTTTAATGGAGTCACCTCAGGTTGAGGCATTGGAGGCACCCTTAGACAATTGGATGCGCCAATAGAAGGATAAAGTCAGAAGACTTGGGATCGAATGAGAGTTAATGGAGGCACCTCAAATGAACTGAGGTACCCCCAATGCACTATATAAGAATTCCATGGTCAACACTCAAGATATAACTTTCTAACAAGTTTCTTTGATCATTCTACTACACCGTCACTTTGCTACTGCTCTTGTCACGTCTCGAGGGTATAATTGTTCATCAAACTAGATGGTACTCCCTAGTGATAATATAGAAAATATGATATCAAACTCAGATCAAGCAAAATAAACATCAATGCAACATAAAAACTTGATAATTTTTTAAATACCAATGCGTGTGTGTATGCATGTTCATGTAATCATACTAAACTAAACAATTAAATTATTATAACAAAACTCAAAGATTTAACTAGAAAATATAACCATAATCAAAGGCAGCAGAAAAATAAATCAAACAACTTGAAAAGAAGAATCCAAACAAGTTGGGCTAGTACCAAGACCTCTAACCGACACACACATTCTATATCTGCTAACTTGGAAGGTCAAAAAAATAAAGGGTAATGAGTACAAAATACTAAGTAGGTATAAGAAAGATAGTGCATGATACTACATATAAGGAGATCAAAGGAAACAATCACAATTAATAATACTTAATACAAAAGTAAGAGCATAGACATAAAATCATCTACTAATTAAACCATAAACAATGACACAAACCCTTACTAACTTGCTCTGCCAAGTTTAACCAATAAATTAAGAGTATATACAGTACAACCAAAAATCACCTACATAAAACAAACACATAACAAATGGATAACAAATATATATCAAGTACTGACTGCGCGCAAACTCATACTACCACTATCTGGTCTAGTGGACAGTCAAGGTCATAAACTCATGCTACCGCTATCTGCTCTAGTGAGTAGATAGGATAAGATAGCTATCTAGCTCCCCAGCTACTGACTGCGGGTGATAACATATGCTGCCACAATCTGGTCTGGTGGACCGTCATAGCACATAAATATCACTGTTTTTGGGAGACAATACACACTATCACTATCTGGTCTAGTTCGCAGACAAGAAATGTAGCTATCTAGTTATGGACTATAGGTGACAACACGCTACCATGGATGGTCCCGTGGGTAGTCACTGATCGCTGATGATTCTCTCAACCATGAATGAGAGACAATGGTCAAGAAGATACACCAATGGTCGTTGATGACTCTCTCAATCACGAATGGGAGATAATGGTCGACAGGATATAATAACGATTACTAACGACTTTCTTAACCATGAATGAGAGACAATGATCATTAGGATATAATAACGTAATGCTAAGCACAATGAATAATCATATCTAATATAACACTTTATAACCGCACCTCGATCTAACCTCACTAGTGTATAAGCATGAGCCATAACAAACAAAGGTTTAGTAGAATATTTAATATTCTATACTACGGTATAATCTTACTAAGGTATAGGCATGAGCCTAAAGAAAAACTAGGGATTAGTAGGATACTCGATATCCTACACTACAGTATTGCTATATAAAGACACAAATATAAATAGCAATAAATAGCATGGATAGCAGCAAGACTGCATGGATATCAAATAGATCAAACTAAGTACAAGCAACTAAGTATCAACTCAAGAAGCAAAAAGAGTAGAGTCAAGGTAAGTAGTAACTGTTGTCTAATCAATATTTGATAATAATTAATCATGCATTAAGATCAAAGAAACTATAGAAGTTAAAGCAGAAATTATAAACCTCAAATATAGAGTGTCTTATCCATCTTCACGTCCAAAGGTCACATCGAGCTTGAATCCTCTTCTCTCTGATGTGGTTTCCGGTGGCCGGCAATGACACTGGTCGGGGCTATAGTGGCAGCAGCAGGTGTAGTTTTCTTCTCCAATAGCGGGTTAATGACACACATGTGTCATGCTCAAGGAGGAAGCTGGTAGTGGAGACGTCATCAGAGTTATAGTTGAGGACAATGAAGGGCGACTGTGACTGTGCTTGATCGGTCTATATTCGTTGATCGATCTCCTCTTCAGTGAGGAAAATCAATAGGGAAACTGCCTATCTTAGCAGGTCAGAACCTTGCCATTGGGCTCGCGCAGGCGGTGAAGGTGATGTCAGAGTTTTGGAAAGGCTCGGCCAGAGGTGGAGAGACTAGGACAAGGCTAGTGGAAGCAGAGGTTCATGGAGGCATTTCCTTCTGCTTGGCTTGCTGATGGTCAATGATGGCATCAAGGAGGAGAGGGAAATTCGACACTCATGCGGCTAGATTGCCAGAGCTCACTAGAGATGGTTGTGATGACAACTCGCCGACGATGATGGAAGTCGCATGAACGACGACTCCTGTGATGACACGGATAGGGAAGCTCATGGGAAAGCTACGATGAATAAATAAAACTTAGGTTTTGATAATTAACTTTTATGTTCAATCAACTCCTTCTTTAAATAGATATTTCTAAACAACCTTTTCTCTTATCCATTTTTCCCCATAAAAATCTAAAACAACTAATTTAAAATCCATAAAAATTTCATAAATTTCTATTAATTCATATAAACTTATTTCTCTATTACTTATCATTTTTTGTTGTTTATTTTCTTAAATAAATTCATTTAGTTTTAATTTTAATCGTTTTAATCATTATCCTAAACATATATATATATATATATCGAAACCCTAAACTATATATATATATATATATATCGAAACCCTAAACTATTCAAATATATATATATATATATAGACACATTCTCTCTACTAATAAATTTGGTCCCCAAAATTACTATTCAAATTGTAGTACTAAGGTATTCTCATCTAAGGTAACAACTAAGCATGACACTTATATACTAGTTCATTCTAATACCATAGGAGGTCCTAACTGTTAGAGAATAGGATTTTCTTATAACTATATAATGATCTATTTTAAATTAGATAACTTTGTGGGTTATGAGCCCACTATGCTTCTGCTACGCCAACATTATCGTCGAGCTACTTATTGTGGGTAAAATCCACTATGCATAAATGATCTTCTAGCTGCCTTCGATGTCCATCTTTTAGGCTCAAAGTAAGTCCTCCACTTAGTGAATGGTGCACTTTGTTTGTCTGTTTGTCTGAAATTCTGCACAAATGATGTTCTACACAAAATGAAGTTCTACATACATAACTCGTTGGAAACTCTATCAAGTGATCCAACAAGTCCGTCTAGTGTGCCAGTAAAAGATGGTCGAATGTAATTAATTGATCAATGATCACCCAATATGAATCATGCACCCTCCAAATTCATCGTACTATATTTCCCTTTCCAATTAGGGAAAAAATCTTTTGAAGTAAGCCTGCTAGTCTCTGAGGCTCATTGTGGGTTATGGCATACAATGCTTCTGTTGCATCATTATGATGTTTTGTTGACGAGCTGTAAAGTCTGCAAGGTTCTTTTTCATACCGTTCCACTAATAGGAGCATTTTAGGTCTTGATACATACGAGTACCTCTCGGATGAACCATGAATCATGATCAATTTTCTTCCTCAAATAGGTCTTCTTTAACTAAGTTCACCTTGAGAGTACATAGTCTTGAGCTATTAAGTGGGTATCATATTTAGTGAGTTGACTAAACTCCACCTTGAAATGCATTATATTATGGTTGCTCTACTTAAAGTTGAGGACCTCCTAATGACAAGCTATACAAAAGGAGGTAGAAAATTTCTCTCTCTCAAAAGCCTATCAAAATAATCACTAAGTGATTCTTTATTCCCCTAATATTATCTTCTACATCTTCCACTAAGTGGTGGCCTGGTCTTGTAAGTGATAAGCAATCAACTCCATAATTTCTACATCGATGTAGGTCATATATCCGAATGTATATTCGAGGTTATCTAACCAAGTACGAGCAGTCCATGGGTCAGAAGTGTAGGATCGTAACGTGCTAGGGGGGTGAATAACATTCATGGATTTTTCACTCGTTTAAGAAAACATGATCAGAGATATATGCAGTGGAAATAAAGAAATAACAAACGCACACAAACACCGAGATTTACTTGGTTCGGAGCCTGTGACGACTCCTACTCCAAGACCCGCGATCATCGATCGCTTTCGTTAGGCAATCATTATAGATTTGAAAACTTACAACTTTGAAGTATAATTGCAATATTAAATTATAATATGATTTTGCTTGTGTTGTGGAGGTTGCCCCATCTTCTTCTTTACTTGACCCGGAAGTAGAAGCTTCCCCTTCTTCTTGGTCCAGTGTCAATGAATGTCTCTCCCCCTCAATCCTAGAGGTGGAGGCCCCTTCATCTTTATCTTGTATATGGAACAAAGAGTATGCTCCCTCTTTGCCCTTCTCATTGCATTCCTTTGAAGATGAGGTTTTTTGGACTTCTTCTTCGGATGTTGAGCATCTCGCAACTTCTGAGTCCTCTTCCTCTTGGTCTTGCTCCAATGAGTTGCCCTGTTTGGATTTGTCTTGATTTGGTACAGTGGAGGGTTCTTCATGAAACTTGGCCAATTTGCTCCATAGCTCTTTGGCATCCTTGATTCTCCAATTTGCTCCAAGATGTTGCTCGGCAATAGATTGACCAATAGCTTGGTCACTTTATCATCGACCTCAAATCTTTGGATTTGCTCTTGGCTCCACTTGCTCCTTTTGAGAATTTTGCCCTTTGAATTTGTTGGAGCTTCAAAGCCTTCCATTAGAGCAAATCATTATTCTATCTCCATCATCAAGAAATTTTTATTCTTGATTTCCAAGAATCGAAGCTCGTCATTGTGAATGGTGGAGGCCCCCTTGTGTCGAATCCGAGTCCATCTCAGAATTCCATTTGAAGTTGAGCTTTTGTTGAAGTCTTCGACTTTATGGATTTTGCTCCAAGTTCTTCATCCTCTAGCCTTGTTGCGCCTTTTGGCGATGATTCCGGTGAAGAGCGACCTCGCTCTGATACCACTTGTTAGGGACGAAATGTGCTAGACCAAGGGGGTGAATAGCTCGTTGCGTTTCTCGTTGCTTGCTTCTTGGTGATAATATGCAGCAGAATGAACAAGCAAGAAAATTACAATGCTAACATAAGGATTTACTTGGTATCCACCTCAAAAAGAGGTGATTAATCCAAGGATCCACACGCGACACACACTTCACTAATGAAAATACTCCATTACGGTAACTACCGAAGGCGGAGAAGCCTTACAACACTCTCAATACAAAAAGAAAAAAAGGGAAGCAAATACAAGTAAAATCTTACAAGATTTATCCAAGAAACTCTAACCCTAACTTCTTCTTCTTGTTGTAGAACGTCTCTTGAACTTGGAAGTGCAGAAACACTTTGCTCCAAGAAAGCTTCAAGAACTGGCGTCGACAGCCGAGAGTAATCGCTGGAGATGGAGTTGAAGATCTAGAAGCCGTGTCGAAGAAATCGCTCACCAACAGCTATAACCTGTGCAACGGTCGGATCCCAATCGATTGAATGTCTCTCAATCGATTGGGGAGGTTTTGAATCGATCGGTCGATCGATTCAGAGCGCCTCTGTGCTCTCTTGAAATCGCCTGAATCAATTGCACGATCGATTCAGCTCCTGTGTGCAATTTCCAATTCCCTTTGACCCACTTGAACTTTTCTTCTCGTGCTAAATGTTCGGTCAATCTTGACCCATTTGGACTTCTTTCTACCATAAGTCCAGTCATCCTTAACCCATCTGGATTTTCTTAGGCTAAGTATCAAGTTAATTCTTTGACCTACTTGGACTTCCCACACCAGGTGTCCGGTTAACCTTGACGCACTTGGATTTCCTTGTGCCAAGTATCCAATCAACTCTTTGTCCTACTTGGACTTCCCACACCAGGTGTCCGATCAGCCTTGACCCACTTGGATTTCCTTGTGCTTGGTTTCACTCACCAGGTCTTTCCACTGCCCGGCTTCACTCATTGGGACTTCTACCTGACTAGCTTCACTCAACAAGACTTTCATTTAGCTTCACTCATCAGGATTTTCTATCTGCCTAGCTTCACTCACTAGGACTTCTCATCTGCCTAACTTCACTCACCATGACTTTCACCTAGCTTCACTCACTAGGATTTTCCCACTGCCTGGCTTCACTCACCGGGTCTTTCACCTAGCTTCACTCACTATGATTTTTCAACTGTCGAGCTTCACTCACTAGGTCTTTCACCTGGCTTCACTCACCAGGATTTTTCAACTGCCCGGCTTCACTCACCAAGACTTTCTACTACCTAACCTCCAGTTAGGACTTTCCCGGTTAATTATCCAGTCAACCCTTTGACCTACTTGACTCTTCTTCATATGTAACTGGTCAAACCCTGACCAGAGGGAAATTGTATCAACAATCTCTCCAACCGGAAGATTACATCTGCAATCTCCATGTATTGTCAAATATCAAAATCTAAATATCAAAACTCAAACTTAGTCAACTAGGTTAAATTTAACCTAAGAATATTGCACTAACATATAGTGGATAATGTATGTGAATTAAGAATGGATCCTTATATTAGTTATCTCAAAGTAATGAATATCAAGTAAAATAGAAAGAGTTCGCATCGTACTTATTTTGCTTTAAGTTTTGGTTGTCAATCAAAGTCAAAGAAGCGAAGCGACCATCGACCATCCATACTTGATAAATGGTACAAGTTACAGATATTCTCTTTACTTGGTTTTGCCATGAAGATCCTCCTTTTTTTTATGCATCCATTTATTTGATATTAATCCTTAGTGTGCACGATTGATCTTCATCCAATATTATCACTCGATCTGTTCTCATAAGCATTTACTATCCTGACATTTAAAAAACATGCACTCATTCCAATATATATATTACTATATAAATCACAATCATCAATTGTCAATATTTGTTTTTGGTCTTTTGTTACCAACTTTTCTGTATATGTTATCGAAATGAACGGTTAGACATATATGAGTCTCATTTCCAATAGAACCTAGCTAAACTGGAGGGACATTTATTAATTGGCTAGATTTGTCCTACTGCTCTACAAATCAATTTATTTAATTAACAAGTGATATAGATCCATTTTAATTTATTTAATTAATCAAGACCATATAATTTGTCTGCAATGATTCTTGATACTATTTTTTTCCCCATTAATTAACAGAGTACTATATTTGAGTTTTAAGTACCGTAAATTTACCTCCTCGATCCGATCCGATCCAATCCGATCCTCATCTATAAATAGATGGGGGGAGTTGCTCGATACTCTGAACACGCAATCACTTGAGCGAAGTGAGTGATATATTAATTAACCATGGCTGCCCTCGTCATGCTCTCTGTTGCTGTCCTCCTCGGCCTCCTACTGCCTTCCTCCACAGCCGACAGATGTTTTCTCAGAAACGGCGAAACGCTGAAGAACGGCGATTCCCTCACCCAAGGGGACTATGCCTTGACCATGCAGACCGACTGCGGCCTGGTGTTGTACCACAACGGCCAGCCCGTGCGGAACATCTCTGAAGATACCATCGGCAAAGGCGAAAACTGCCTCCTCCACCTTCATGACAACGGCGACCTCGCAATCTACAACTATAAGGACGAAATCCCGATATTTATTTGGGCGACCGGCACCAACGGCGTCGATGGGCATTACATCCTTGTCCTGATGACCGACGCCGTCGCCATCTATGGCCCCGAAAAAATATTTTACGACGGCCCCTACTTGCAACCCAAGAACAGGAAGATCGCCATGGTGACTAAGAATTAGTAAATGGGCTTCACCGCGTACCATGCATGGATAGCTATTAAATAATTAGCTACATATATGCATAAATAATTAGCTACATGCATGGAACGTAGCCTTGTTTTTATGTTGTACGTATCGTATGTACTGTTAAGTCGGTGTGAGTTGATCACCTTAATTATCTACTTGCATGCTCTGCTTGAATTACGTTGAAATTAAAAAGAAAAACTATTAATTAATTAAAGAACTCTATTAATTATATATAAATTGAAAAAATAAAATTAATACAAGGTGGCCGGAATCTAACTAACCTAATTGAAAATTGAAATATAGAATCAGTTAAAATAGTGGATATTTATTCAAATATAGTAAATAATAATTATTTATGGTGATGGAGATAGTGTGCTAGATAATAGTTTTTCATTTTTTTTTCTTTAAATATTTATTGTCTCACATAACTTTAATTAATAAAAACATTTTGACTATATCATAAATTAGTTTATAAAAATCAACTTTAACTTAACTCTAATCTTACTATGATCATGATCTAAAATACTCGAAGGGCGAATTTAACAATAATTAAACATTTCAACCATCTTCGGGAATAAATCTTATAGGTAAATCTTTTAGATCAGTGGAGGATGGTGTGGTTATAAATTATTTTAATTAAGTTCGTTCGATGTGGCACTTCGTGCGAGCAGAAATTCAAAATTTTATGTCGCCGTCCATCTACTTATAATTAAAAATGAATAATAAATTTAAAATTTTCTTCTATTTGTTTTCAATCTTTTAATATCGATCCACCTTGGTGTTCATTGTAATCTTGAATTGACAATTCAATGAACTATAATAAATCAAAATTTAATAGAAAGTCTAGAAATTAAATAAATAAATATAGATATAGATAGATATATCAAAAATTATTCTTTTAATCCCCCATAGCCCGGGAGTACTAATGACAAAGAGAATGTTATAGATTATGATAAAATAAAGAGAGATATAAATTTCTAACTGGTTAATTGCAGGATTACTCTTTTTAAATCCTAAAGAGGCTTGTAGTCCACAGACTCCACACCGACACGAATCCTTTGGGTAGACTTAATTAGCCTTTGGTGCATATAAATGGCATTCGATAGTTGTATCCCTTTGATACTCTAGGTACATATATGTACTTTTAAGTAGTTGATAACTTTCTAAATTTTTAATTACTTTTCAAACCATTTCAAGTAATCTAGGAACGACGGGTAAAATAGTACTTATCATACAGACGGACGAGAAAGAGGAGTTTGAGAAGAATGTAAGAAGAAATAATCATCTAGATCTTTGTAAAAAATAAAAGAAATTTTATTTAATATCAATAGCTAAACATATGTTTATATAGACTACAATCTTAAAACAAAAAACAAAATCCTAGTTAATATATGGATTACAATTCCTATTTACACAAGAAAGGAAAGAAAGATATTTTTTTTTAGCATACATGTAATTCTATAATTTCTAAATAGACTTAAATCCAAAAAAAAATACAAACAAAAGCTAAAAATTAACAAAATACCTAAAATACAAAAAAATACATTAAATATCAAAAGAATAAAAATTATCAAAAATAATAATAAAAATATACGGATCCTCCTGCATAAATCATCTCGAGTAGAAAGAACTAGTGCTCGAGTTTAGAATAATGTCAGGTGGTAGACCAGGAGGAAGATTATCTAGTACTAAATCGGTAAAATCTACTAGTAGCTCCTGAACTTTGGGAATCTTCATCGATCCGCCAATGAGCATGACATTGATGACAATACTCTTATCAAAGTCATCGCCACCAAGATGTGTGTCCCCCGATGTTGAGAGCATGCACCTAAACAATAATGGCATCACGTTTACTTAGATATGATATTTCCTTCTATTACTTCTATGTCCTGAGTTTGTTTAAAACTCCATAAATTTATCTCTTGCCACACCCAAAACATCAAATTTTAGGTTAGCAAATATGTCCTTTATCTTCTTAACTCCTTGATTTATGAGAATTTCTTCTTTTTCATCATTTTGAAGTCAATTTAAACATGGAAGCTCTCTCCCTTCAACTCTTGTGTCAACAATGACACCATCAGGGAAATTCAGAGTGTTCGAAACCTACAACACGTCGTCACTAACTTCATCAAGAACTTCATCCATTTCATCATCATTATAAACTTGATCATCAAATATTCGATCTTGTCATCGTCTCTCTCATCATCCTCTAATTCATCCACCTCCTCATCGTTATAAACTGGATCATTAATCACCTCGGTCTCGTCTCCAATCACTACAAGCAAAAGTTGAAAAAGTATTGTTAGATGTGGCTAAAAAAGTGTTGTTAAAAGGTTTGTTGTAAAAAGTCCGCTCAAAGACAATGCTTAAAAAGCGTTGTCATTTTTTTTTACAAAGATAATACTTTTGTAACGCTTTAAAAGTATTATCTTTTTTAGCGGAAATAATATTTTTTTAATGGATAGAAAAGTGTTTTCTTTTTTAAAATATAATATTTTAACAAAAGATAAATCTATTTTCAAAATCAAAATCTATTTACACCATGAATTACTTAATTAAATCCTTATAAAATAATACAAATTAAAATATCAGGAAATTACAACTTATAAATTTTCTTACTATTGAACTAGAAATATGTCATATAATTCAAACAAAAATATGTTCACATAATCTACAAAATGTGTATCCATGTTTAGTCTATACAAAAGTAAAACCCCTTCTTGGATTGAATCTTTTGAGTAATATTACATCTTCTCGGAAAATATGAGCACCCTTCTTAGTAAAAAAAAACCTCACTTTTAGTTTCTTTCCACATTCATCTACGAGGAAAAAAACTATTAATTACAATTAAGATGAAATAACTCATATAATCAATACATTAAATCCAATGGAGAGATTTCAGCAAGATAATAAGCTAACAATATATACAGTATCTATATACAATGAGCAAGCTCACATAATTATACACTTTCTAATTAAAAATTAAACTCAAGCATATTCTACACTTTAATTAAAAATTACTGAATTTTATTTGCATTTTATAGTTGATTTAAATAAGATTGTCAGTAGTTAGGTTCTACTTGGATATATTGAATGAGGGTTGTGTGAATGAATAGCAGCACGAGCAGAATGAGGGATCTCAGCAAAGCATTGCCAGCAAAATAAGGGCTGTGTGAAAGGAAACCATCTTAGTTCCTTTCTGATCTCAGCCACTGGAATGTTCTTGGCCAAACAGATAAGAAGCCAGCAGAGTTAACTATATCTTTTATGAACAGAGAAATCACAAATAGAGGTTTTGTTGACACAAGTACACAAGATCCTGTTATGGCAGTTGTGAACAAATTTGGAGGAACCTATAACTGGAGAGCTAATAAAGCACAATTCACATTAATAGTCTTTCTGCTCTTATTGAGAATGATGATGCTTATAACTTCGTTGAAATTTCTTACATTCTTGATTGCTTCATCATTAACATGTGGAATTTGGCTATATGCAGAAACAAAAGACTGACAATTTTGAACTAGAAAAGGTTCAAGGAGAAATTGCTAAATGTAAAAGACAATTAGATTTTGCTGAAGAGGCTATAGTCTAGGTACTGAAAGAGATGGAAGGCACTGAGAGGTTGATAGAAGAACTGAAACGTAAACTAGAGAGAGCCAAGCAAGATGAGGCTCTTGCAAGACAAGGCACGGAACTGTCCTTTCTGAGATTCGATGAAATAGAGCAAGGTATTCCCATTGAATCAAGCAATGTGGTTAAAGCACAATTAGAGTTTTCTAGAGAAAGACATGAAGCCATAATGACTGCGAGACACTCATCGGTTAAGGAACTAAAAGATTTATAAGAAAAGATGGTTTCATTGATTAATGAAAGGGATATTGCAATTAGGAATCTAAAAAGGCTACTTTTGTTGCCATGAAGATTGAGAAGAAAATAGAGGAGCTTACGATGGAGCTCAACTCAACAAAAGGACCATTGCAATCAGCTCGTGCTGCATATCTTGAGGCAAATGAACATAGAATTGGTGCGACCTTGGTACGAGATGAAGATTGCCTAATGATACGGTGCATGTTCTGTGGGGTCGGTATGATGATGTGGTTACGAGTCAATACCGCAAGAAGGTCAGAGGTCAAGCTGACCTGGAGATCAGGAAAGTCAAAAGTCGAGCCTACGTGGCCGGTCAACAGTCAAGCGGACGGGGATAGCAAGGAGGTCAAAAGTCGAGCTTACGTGGCCGGTCAGCAGTCAAGCTGACGGGGATAGCAAGGAGGTCAAAAGTCGAGCCTATGTAGTCGGTCAGCAGTCAAGCTGAAGTGGATAGCAAGGAGGTCAAAAGTCAAGCCTATGTGGCCAGGGTCAAAGTCTTAGTTGACGTAGTGATTAAAGGAGGGAATTATAAATCGGACAAAGACCAGTCCTGAAAGTAGTCAAGGACCAGGTCCATGGGCCAGGTCGGAAAATGTTAGCCCTGGAAAGCAGTCAGGAGAAGCAGGTCTGGCTACAGACTTGGCAAGCAGGTCGGAACGAACAAGCCATGGATAACAAAAGATAGAAGCAGCTCTGACTACAGACTTGGCGAGCAGGTCGGAACGAACAAGCTATGGATAACAACAGATAGAAGCAGGTCTGGCTACAGGCCTGGCGAGCAGGTCGGAACGAACAAACTATGGATAACAGACAGATGCGGGTCGGAAACCAGACCCAGCGTGTAGGTCGGGACGTACATGCCTTGGATAACAGCAGACAGATGCGGGTCAGGAACCAGACCCAGCGTGGAGGTCGCGCGGGACGTACATGCCTTGGATAACAGACAGATGCGGGTCGGGGACCAGACCCAGCGTGTAGATCGGGACGTACATACCTTAGATAACAATAGACAGATACGGGTCAGGAACTAGACCCAGCGTGCAGGTCGGGACGTACATGCCTTGGATAACAGCAGACAGATGTGGGTCAGAAACCAGACCCAGCGTGTAGGTCGGGACGTACATGCCTTGAATAACAGCAGACAGATGCGGATCGGGAACCAAACCCTGCGTGCAGGTCGGGACGTACATGCCTTGAATAACAGCAGACAGATGCGAGTCGGGAACCAAACCCAATGTACAGATCGGGATGTACATATAGATGCGGGTCAGGAGACAGACCCAGTCTTTTGGTCGGGAAGCAGGTCAAAGCCCAGGTCTGAAGGCGAAAAGCGAGTATCACCAGGTCAGAGCCCAAGACGAGCCGGAGGTAGGATCAGGATAAACAGAGTGAGACAGGAGCATACACAGGTCTAGAGGCGCCATCAGGTCAGGGCGATAAATACAAACTCAGCTTAAGGATCGCAGACCAAGAAGACCAGACACTACATGACAAATATACAAGGAATCGTAACCACCTGTCAGAGAATAATCATCACATGTCAGGAAATATTCTAACGGTTTGAGGCTCATACTTCTCTCGATTCCTCCGCCAGCCTATAGGAGGAGGCCACGTGTCGACCACCGCGAGACAAAACCTGACACCCGACATTCCCTGACATTCGCCAGACCCCAGAAACATCCGTTGCAGTATAAAAAGGGATGTTTTGTTCCTTACGCAGGTACGCTCACTCGTCATTTCTCACTAGTCTTTACTTTTTGCCCTTTCTCTGTGTTTTCTGGGGGAAAAGTACCTGACTTGAGCATCAGAGGACTTGACCCGGGGACTTTTTCCCTGGTTTTTGGTCTATAATGACTGGGTGGGCTAGCCTGAGTGTGTGCAGAGCGACAGCGTCATCATCCGGGTCATCTTTCTTCGTCAACTGTCCGTGCTCACCTTTTAGGAGAAAAGGGGATTCAACGCTTCAACGACTTTCCGTCAACTTTTTGCACAATAAGGCCCGCCTTCATCCGACTCAGCTTCCGGATGGGATCAAATTTGGCGACGTCTATGGGAACAGAACAACCTGTTCCGAAATGTGACGATGGAGGAGTCTGGCCGTATTCATGTCACTATGATCGCCGGAGAGTACGAGATCTTCAAGGAGGCCAAAAGGTTGGCAGCCTCTGAGAGGCAGGCAACTATTTCACGACCACGACAAGCTCCTGCTGAAGCTTCCAAGGAGCCCCTCCCTGTTTCAGATCGGGGTTCTAAAAGAAAGCAGCCTGAGGTATTTCCTCAAATTCCTTATCGTGAGCCTGGCATGGGATATTATCAGCCAGAGCCTCAAGGGCAAAGCCTCAAGAAGGAGCAGCCTCAAGCCTCCATGGCTGAAAGTTCCTTGCCACGAGACTCGAAGAAGGGAAAGGCCCTTATCGTACTTGAGGTGTTCCCCGAAGATCCGGACGAGAAAGTACCTTTCTCGGCCAGGATTTTAAATGAAAGACTGCCTAAGGGTTACAGAGCCCCGTTGATCGGAGAGTATGACGGGAGCAAAGATCCGGAGAAGCACTTAAGAAAATTTAAAAATGCAACCCTGCTGCACTAATATAGTGATGCTGTCAAATGTAGAGTTTTCTTGAACACTTTAGCTGACTCAGCTTTAAAGTGGTTTGATGGGCTACCTCAAGGGTCCATCACCTATTTTTTGGACTTCAAGACGGCTTTTCTGCGTCGATTCGCTAGCAGCAAGAAGTATCAGAAGACAGATCATTGTCTCTTCGCCCTGAAGTAAGGGCCGACTGAGCCCTTAAGAAGCTATATCAACCGCTTTAATCAAGTGGCTCAGGATGTCCCCACTGCCACTTCAGATATTCTGATGAGCACCTTCTCTCATGGATTGGGAGAGGGAGAATTCTTCAGAGATCTCATCAAAAATCTTGCTCGAAATTTTGATGAGATGGTGGAAAAAGCTGCTTCCTATATCAAAGTGGAAGAAGCGCAAGCAGCTCGAAGGAAAGCTGAAAGACCACCTCCCTCCACCAACAAGCAAGAAAGAAGGGTACCTCAACCACCTCCTCAACCTCTGCCGCGAGCTCGGGAGGCCAGGCCTACATTTCATCCCGGGCCAGAAGTCAGACCCGCACCTCGATTTGCCGCTGTGCATGCTCCCCGACCAGGGCCATGGAATAATCGGTATTGTACCTATCATCGGTCACGTACGCATGATACTAATCATTATTTTTAGTTCGCTCGAGACTCCAAGTGGGCTGCCGAGATGGGTTTACCTCCGCCTGAGTTAGCCCCTCAATTGATCAAGATGATGGAGGAACAAAAGGGTGCGACTGGACAGGCCGGGCATTCTCGCCCCGACCTCGCAGGACCCAGTACTCATCAACCTAGCCGGGGAAAAGAGCCCGAAGGATCACGGGAGGCTGAGAATAGAGGCAATGCTGCCGTAAGAGAGATTGGCATGATCTCTTGAGGGCCAACTGACGGAGATTCAAGGAGAGCACGCAAGTCTCATGTCCGTCGCTTGGAGGTTCATGTCGTTGGATGCAGTCAGGAGCAAGCTGCCGGCCCTGTTATTAGCTTCAGGCCAGCAGACCTAGAGGGCCTGGAGTTGCCTCATGACGATGCCCTCATCATCAAAGCCATCATTGCCAATAGCCGAGTGGCTCGGGTTTTTGTCGACACCGGGAGCTCGGTTAACATTATGTTCAGGACTGCATTCGAGGAGATGCAGATTGATGCTACTGAACTACAGCCGGTGGCCACGTCTTTATATGGGTTTACGGGCAATGAAGTGAAGCCTATGGGTCAGATTAAGCTGGCCATATCTTTAGGCACCGAGCCATTGGTGCGCACAAGGAGGAGCACTTTTATAGTAGTGGACTCCCCTTCTTCTTATAATGTCATTCTAGGAAGGCCCGCCCTGCATGAATTTAGGGCTGCTGTTTTGACCTTCCATCAAAAAATCAAATTTCCCGTGGGCGAGCAGGTCGGGGAAGTTAAAGGAGAACAGAGGGTTTCTCGCCGGTGCTATATTGACATGGTCTGAGTAGAGGCTCGGAAAAATCAAAGGATGCAAGATGGAGGCGCCCATGCTGTGCAGGAGGAGCCTTTGCCTATAACCGAAGAACTCATTCCCTGGGAAGAAGTGCAACTACACGCCGAGCGACCTGAAAGTTTGATCCGGGTGGCCAGCGACCTTCCCCCTCCCCTCAAAGAAGAGTTAATTCAATGCTTGATCCGCAACCGGGATGTCTTTGCCTGGTCTACTGAGGAGCTGCCTGGGGTCAAGCCGGAAGTAGCTGAACATAAGCTGCATTTATTGCCAGATTCCCGACCTGTAAAGCAAAAGAAAAGGAATTTCTTAGTCGACCAGAATAAAATAATAAGAGCCGAGGTAGATTAGCTCAGGAAGGCAGGACATGTCTGGGAGGTGCAGTTCCCATCATGGCTCTCCAATGTAGTCTTGGTAAAGAAGCTCAATAATAAGTGGAGAGTATGCATAGATTTCCGAGACCTCAACTGAGCCAGCCCTAAAGACTGCTATCCTCTGCCACGGATTGATCAAATGGTGGACTCCACGGCTGGCTGCGAGAGGATATGTATTGTCACGCCCCAGAGGAGTCCCTGTCCGAAGAAATTTCGGCAGCATCTCCCCTGTACAGCGGACAATCTGAAACTTTTCTACATCTCATATACCTCAGCCACAGGCGGCTGGAATAATAACAATAAATAAAATCACATTCCACACAATCATCCACGCAGTTATATATATAATCAAACAAAGTAGTAATACTCTGACTCGAAAACCACCCTACTCAACTACACTCGTAAAGCTCAAAACCGACGAACTCACCTCTTCTGCCGTCCAGGCAGGCATGTAGTAGAGTAAATCCAAATCATACCAAAAGTCCATCCAACGGAAAGATTCCATACAATATCCATATGTAAAGTCCAAAACAAAACTAAAACAAAGTCTGATAGCGGAAAGCTAAAATAAAACAACAACTCAAAAACCAGCAGAGGAGTAGCACTACGTGCTGTGGGGACCAGCGACTGGAACTCCCTCCTGACAGCATCAACCTGAAAATAACAACAATGGAGGCGGGGTGAGTCCAACACTCAGCAGGTACAATTGATATGCAAAGTAAAGAAACAACACCTAGCACTAATCATGCGTGCAGTCTCCTGATAAGAAAGATAAAAATGCATCTGAAGTAAACATGAGAATACTGTACTAACCAGGTCCTGAGTATAAGGTCAAACAGTCCGAGTGGTATAGGGATCCTGTATGCATGTCAAACATAGGTATCCAAACAATATGCAGCATATAAATGCAGCAACCACAAACACAAGCAATAAATGCATCATGCATATGATGGCAATGATGCTTCCTGGTCACCCCTGACGCCAGTCGGTCATCTCATACAAAAGTGAGGCCGAGTGGGTAGGGCTGTGACAACCGTGCACTCTGTCGTCACTACTCCTGATGAGTGACCGAGTGGACGGATGTTTGTCGAGTACACCTATCCTCCTACCCTAAATCATAGATGGGGAGCGAATGCTCTCAACTCCCAGACACGATGACGGGAGGAATCCTCACGGATAACTCGTTGTGTCACACTACCCATGAGCGGACCAACGGTGTCTAACAAAGTCCTCCTGCCGCTACCACACTGCTATACTAAACCAATAGAGCCATACATGAACTGGCGATGTGCTCAACAATAATGGAGCGGACTATCGCACAGCATGCAATCATGCAAATGATGCATGACAATAACCATATAAACATCCTGACCTAATCCATATATATAGAAAAGTGCACCCTAGGTCAACGAATCATATCGAATCAAAGGTACACAGAAGGTATAAAAACCTAGGTCCTGAACATGGTAAAGCATGGTATATCACTACCCGTATAAGCATGTATAGACAGGTAAAGTATACATGGGATGCAAAACAAATCAATCAATCAAACATGTATCAAGATTTGGGTAGTGATTAACCGAAACAGATAAGAAACACAATTGATGCAATATGTTAATTTCATTACTAAGCATATCAAAGACAAAAAGTCAAAAGTACCCGCCTCCAAAAATAGAAAGGTCCAATCTGACTCCGAGATACTCGTCTCGCGTCAAAGTCCTATGTTAAATCGCACAGTTTAGCTAATTTAATTATAAATAAATAGCTAAACTAATTTCTAATCCACTAACCAGTTAGGGTTAGTTTCATTAACCCCAACTACACCGTTATACAACTTCTAAACCTAAATCAATATTTATTGCTAACACAACTAGCAACAATCTAACACAAAGATCAAAACCGTAAACCTTACCTCAATTCAACCGGATCAAGAAGGAGGAAGTGGTGATCGACCACAGCTACTTTCCGCAGCAAACAACCTACTGTTGATGCTGGAACCAAGCAAATCCACAGATCTCAACAGAATGGAATAGAATCTCC
Organism: Zingiber officinale; assembly: GCF_018446385.1. Classification (NCBI taxonomy): domain Eukaryota; kingdom Viridiplantae; phylum Streptophyta; class Magnoliopsida; order Zingiberales; family Zingiberaceae; genus Zingiber; species Zingiber officinale. The sequence continues at coordinate 93,485,675 of NC_056003.1, forward strand.
TCTCTGCTGGATTCTTCCCTACCATTCAGATCAAGGTGAGATCAAGAACACCACAGAACATCATAGTAACCAAAAGTCACCTCACTGATCTCAACCATGCATACCCAATTCTGTGCCAAATCCCTTCCTCCCCAAGGCTCGGTAGAAGGCTCGGCAGAAGGCTCGGCAGTGTACTGCGGGGTGACGCCGTGAGATGAGTGTCGCGGCTGAGCACAGAAGAAAAGGTCGGCACTGTGAGTTGTGGCCGGTGGTCGGCTGGCGTCACTGTGCTGGCCTCGTGCTGGAAGAGGACTCAACAGTGGCACGTCAAGGAAGAACTCAGCACCTAGGTCTCGGCTAGGGCAGAAGCGTTTGGGGATCGGCGCCAGCAGAGGAAAATGGTGGCCGGCACAAGGAAGCAGCCGAGAGGAGGCAATGGCGTCGGCGGAGATGCTAGGGCACCAGGGTGTGAGGCACTGCTCCTTGCGTCGCCGGCGGCTGCACTACGTCGGTGGCGGCGAAGCAAATCTCAGCGCCGACACAACCCAATTAGGGCACGACGTTGCTGTGGTGGTGGCAGAGGAGAGGAGAAGAGGAGAAAGCTTCGGGTGTGCGGCTCGGGATGAAGAAAATGAAAAGAAGAAGAAGAAACCGCAGCGCGGCGGTTTGGGCAGAGGAGAAGGTCGCGAGGGGGAAGAAGATATCGGGGAAGAGGGAAACGGCGAGGGAAAAAAAAATAAAGTAAGGAAATAAAGAAAATAAAAGAAAAAGGAATTGTAAATATAAACATTTCCTTACTTAAATAGGGTAGCCTAAACAGGCTTTTCCGGACCCCGTTTTATCCCCGTTAACTCGTCCGTACGAGCTCCGAAAAATTCTCGAAAAATTACCAGAAATTCCGAAAAATTCCTTTATTCATATTCGCCTATTTTCCGGTATTTTACATTCTCCCCCACAAATAAAAATTTGGTCCCCAAATTTCGTTATCTACCATCAGCAAGTACGAACAACAGATATAGAGTATAAATGCTGAACGGTAAATAAATCACATACCTCAAGTGAAAAGATGGGGATATCGAGCTCGGATCGTATCCTCAAGCTCCCAAGTAGCCTCCTCGTCCGAATGATGCTGCCATCCGACTTTAACCAGCCGGATAGTCTTGTTCCGCAACTGACGCACTTTTCGGTCGAGAATCCGTACCGGAACCTCCTCATATGTAATGTCAGGCTGAACTGGAACTGGAATATCTGCCAGCACATGTGTCGGGTCATGTACTCCTCAACATCGATACGTGGAACATATCGTGAACGCTTGCCAGGGATGGTGGTAGTGCCAACCGGTAAGCTACCGCTCCGATCCTCTCCAAGATCTCGAAAGGGCCAATATACCGCGGAGCTAGCTTACCTCTGAGGCCAAATCTCTTCACCCCTTTCGTGGGTGAAGCTCGCAGAAATACATGGTCACCAACAGAGAACTCTAGTGGTCTGCGTCTCCGATCAGCATAACTCTTCTGGCGATACTGTGCCTCTGACATCCTCCGTCTGATAGTACGGACCAACTCTGCATCCTGCTGAACTCTATGAGGTCCCAACAACTAGGCCTCTCCAACCTCATCCCAGAGGACGGGTGTCCGACAAGGTCTACCATACAACACCTCAAACGGTGCCATCTGGATAGCCAAATGAAAGCTGTTGTTATAGGCAAACTCTACTAACGGCAAATGGTCCTCCCAACTGCCTCCGAAAATCCAATACACAAGACCTCAGTAAATCCTCTAGAGTCTGAAAGGTCCGCTCTAACAGTCCATCTGTCTGCGGATGGAAAGTTGTACTGAAACAGAGCTGCGTGCCCAAGGTCTGCTGCAGTCTCTGTAAAAAACGAGACGTGAACCGGGGATCTCTATCCGAAATAATAGTCAACGGAATACCACGTGATCTGATAATCTCCCGGCAAAACAGATCTACCAATCGATCCAGGAAATCAGTCTTCCGGATCGCTAACGAGTACGCGGATTTGGTTAATCGATCAACGATTACCCAAATCGAGTCATGGTCTCGTCGTATCCTCGACAAACCTACCACAAAGTCCATAGTAATGTGTTCTCATTTCCACCTAGGAATAGGAATCTGCTAAAGTAAGCCGGCAGGTCTTTGGTGCTCGGCCTTCACTTGTCGACAGACAAGACATCTAGCTATAAAATCCGCGATGTCTTCTTTCATGTCGTCCTTCATGTCGTTCCACCAATAGAAACATCTCAAATCTTGGTACATACGGTTACCGCCTGGGTGGACAACAAATCATGAGCGATGAGCCTCCGAAAGTAACTCCTATAAGACCGGATGAGACTGAAGCACGCAAAATCTACCTCGGTAGTGTATAACACCCTCCTCATCTCGGGTGAACTCGGTCTGCTGCCCGGAAGCTATCTGGCTATAAATAAACTGCAAATACTGATCAGCAGCCTATGTCTCTCGTATCCTTGTCCTGATCAACGACTGAGCAACCCTGCTCTGTCTGTCCTTACCCCTCAAGGCCCAAATCGGAGAAACCTTAAATCAAGTCTGTGACCACAACTCGGTGGCAAGCTAAAGTCCCTCCGGACTTCCTGCTAAGCGCATCGGCAACCACATTAGCTTTCCCCGGGTGATAGCTAATGGTACAATCAAAAATCCTTCAGGAACTCCATCCATCTCCTCTGTCAGAGATTAAGTTCCTTCCAAGTAAACAGATATTTGAGACTCTTATGGTCAGTGAGAATCTCAAAGGTAACGCCATATAAATAATGTCGCCAAATCTTCATGGCAAAATAATGGCGACTTGCTCCAGATCATGTAGAGGGTAGATCTTCTCATGCTCCTTCAACCGACGAGAAGCATAGGAGACTACTATATCGTGCTGCATCAGAACAGCGCTCAAACCCTGAATAGATGCGTCGGTGTAGAGGACATATCCGTCCTCTCCAGAAGGTAAAAATTCAAAATCGGAGCCGACACTAGTCTCTGCTTCAGCTCCTAGAAGCTGGTCTTGTCATCCTCAGTCCATGTGAACTTCATGCCTTTCCAGGTCAGGCGTGTCAGTGACATAGCTATCCGAGAGAAACCCTTAACGTATCTCCGGAAATATCGAGCCAAACAAAGAAAGTTGCGAGCCTCTTCTATAGACTCCGTCTACTTCCAACGGTAACAACCTCGATCTCCTGTGGAACCACGGTATACTCCTACTGGTGACCATCTCACAGAAGACAACCAAAATACGCACTACTGATCTTCACATCTAGATGTTTCAGTCGAAACATCTCTAGAACTATGCAAAGATAGTGTACGTGATACACCTCAGATCAGGAATAAAACACCACATCATCAATAACGATAACGAAATATGATCCAATATCCTAGGGATACCCAAATCATCTAGTACATGAAAACATCTAAGGCTCCGCAAGCCCTAATGGTAAAACCAATACACATAATGTCCGTATCACAGACATTCCCAATCCATAAGATCCTCGACAATAAATCTGAAATATGATCACCAACGATATAAATCATCTAAGCATAGATCCTCCAGTGTGAGAGCAACGCTCCATTACAGAAAATACCACATATGTGGGAGCAACGCTCTACCACAAGAAATCCTCAATACGTAGGAGTAACACTCCACTACAAATAATCTATAACATGTATCTGCAATAGATAGGGGAGCAATGCTCCGCTACAAGCAATCCGAAATATGTATATGTGGGAACTCCGCTCCACCACAAACGATCCATAAGTGTCCAAGGCACCTAACTATCCAATTAGAGGTTGCACGAGATCACTCAACCACATATCACTGTAGGCAGCCAAAGGTAAAAACAACCTAGTAAACAAATCAAATCCATAGTCAACTCTATCATCATCCTAGTGGGTTGGTCACCCACTAATAGGAGAATTAGTTGATAGGGTTATACAACCAATAACATAATGTAGACACTCAGCATTCTACATTCAACATAGGTAGAATCATCATGATGCTACCCACCATACACCTGGTACACATGCACACACAACATATATCTAATCGACATAATCCTCCAATTTGTACACACCAAACACACTCATAGCATAGGTATAAATCAGTGTGATACCTCCAACAATACCTATCAAACCCGTGTGCATATATCAACATAGGTATAATCAACAATACACCTCAACAACACTTACATGACATATGTACACCTATGCCAAGAGTATAATCAACATAATACTTCCAATAAATCATAATCGACACGAGTATACTCTCAAAACAATCATATAATAAACAAGAAACCTCAAATATTACACCCAACACATCTGCACATATCACAACTCAGATTAGATCGATAAGATACATCCAATAAAACACTCAAACATATGTGCACATTCCACAACATAGTTTTTAATTGACAAATACCTCCAATAAACAATCAGACATGTATGTCTAACCACTCGGGTATAATCTACTAGAAACCCACAATAATCATATGTATAAATGTGTACGACCCAAATGAAAAAGTCAAAATTCAAGCTCATCACGACACTCTCATTTTTATCCTAAAAAATATCAGCCCACATAATATCAGATAAATCAGTCTCTACTCCCCATGAGAGCAATTTAACATTCAAAACATCAAATCATTATGTATCCACATAGTCAAATATCAGATAAAGCAAATATAAATTTTATCATCCTGTTAACTAACCACAACTAACCAGATTTATTAAAATCTCATAGGCACACTCAATCGTAAACTCTCTAGCACCCGATTATAATCTGATCACCAACTATAATCATCAAATCTATGAATATCATACTTGACACTCACTATGTCACCATCAATGACAACCCAAATAATAGATCATCAAAATAATATCTAGTAACAGATCATCAGACAACCACATAACATTTACTCTCATAAACCATTAGAAATCAACATATCATAATATCTGATCTCATAATATCCCTCAACCTCAAACCATTCTCAACAATGATCAAACATGGTAACTCCCCAATGAACAATTTTCCATCGTATCGGGTAATCTAATATCCAAAAGATATGAGTATAAAAACTCTATTGGCTAAGTCAACAGGAATAGGTAAATGTCATCCACTACCCAACTAACAATAGCAGAGGCTGGTATGTGCCTCCATCTCCTACTAGTAGTGACAGAAAATTAAAACTACTGATGGTATGATAAGAAAAATCACTAGAGACTATAATCCTTGATCTCTATTAAGGTCAACCATGCTCAGTGGCTAACCCATCACATGTAATATGGCCACAACAACCAGACATGTAATAAAGATAAAGTGCTACTAGATGTCCTAACCATCATAAAATAACCATCATACCTATTAGCCGTCTGGAGATGTTCCATCGCTGTCCAGTCCCCAACTTCTGACTTCAAAATTCCGAACGAGAAAATCGACGAAAATCCATATAAATCCGAAATGGAAATCCGAAACATAACCATATCGAAAATCCGAAAATGCCCAGTTTGACTCGCAAACCTGGCTAACCCAAATATCCAGAATACCAACAACAGGTATCCGATAAATCTCCAAAACACCAAAAGCAGGTATCATAACCCACTCTGATACCAAATAAATTGGTATCAGACAAATCTCGGAAATCCAACAAACTGAAATAGATATCCAAAAATCCAGAACACCAAAAGCAGGTATCGTAACCTGCTCTGATACCAATAAATTGGTATCAGATAAATCTCGAAAATCCAAAATATAAAAATCCAACAAGTATCACCCAACTTGGCGCTCTGATACCAAGTAAATAAATTGGTATCAGGTTATCCCAAACATCAAAAATACGAAAACAAAAGATCATATACCTGGGCTCTGATACCACTAAATTGTCACGCCCCAGAGGAGTCCCTGTCCGAAGAAATTTCGGCAGCATCTCCCCTGTACAGCGGACAATCTGAAACTTTTCTACATCTCATATACCTCGGCCACAGGCGGCTGGAATAATAACAATAAATAAAAACACATTCCACACAACCATCCACGCAGTTATATATATAATCAAATAAAGTAGTAATACTCTGACTCGAAAACCACCCTACTCAACTACACTCGTAAAGCTCAAAACCGACGAACTCACCTCTTCTGCCGTCCAGGCAGGCATGTAGTAGAGTAAATCCAAATCATACCAAAAGTCCATCCAACGGAAAGATTCCATACAATATCCATATGTAAAGTCCAAAACAAAACTAAAACAAAGTCTGATAGCGGAAAGCTAAAATAAAACAAACACTCAAAAACCAGCAGAGGAGTAGCACTACGTGCTGTGGGGACCAGCGACTGGAACTCCCTCCTGACAGCATCAACCTGAAAATAACAACAATGGAGGCGGGGTGAGTCCAACACTCAGCAGGTATAATTGATATGCAAAGTAAAGAAACAACACCTAGCACTAATCATGCGTACAGTCTCCATAAGAAAGATAAAATGCATCTGAAGTAAACAGGAGAATACTGTACTAACCAGGTCCCGAGTATAAGGTCAAACAGTCCGAGTGGTATAGGGATCCTGATGCATGTCAAACATAGGTATCCAAACAATATGCGGCATATAAATGCAAAGCACAAACACAGCAATAAATGCATCATGCATATGATGCCAATGATGCGCCCTGGTCACCCCCCTGACGATCATCTCATACAAAAGTGAGGCCGAGTGGGTAGGGTTATGACAACGTGCACTCTGTCGTCACTACTCCCGATGAGTGACCGAGTGGACGGATGTTGTCGAGTACACCTATCCTCCTACCCTAAATCATAGATGGGGAGCGCAATGCTCTCAACTCCGGGTACACGATGAGAGGAATCCTGCCGGATAACACGTTGTGTCACACTACCCATGAGCGGACCAACGGTGCCTAACAGAGTCCCTGCTGCAACACACTCTGCCTGAATCGACCACTAATCCATGAGTGGTGGTGTGTGCAGATCCATGTAACTGGCGATGTGCTCAACAATAATGGAGCGGACTATCGCACAGAATGCAATCATGCAAATGATGCATGACAATAACCATATAAACATCCTGACCTAATCCATATATATAGAAAAGTGCACCCTAGGTCAACGAATCATATCGAATCAAAGGTACACAGAAGGTATAAAAATCTAGGTCCTGAACATGGTGAAGCATGGTATATCACTACCCGTATAAGCATGTATAGACAGGTAAAGTATACATGGGATGCAAAACAAATCAATCAATCAAACATGTATCAAGATTTGGGTAGTGATTAACCGAAACAGATAAGAAACACAATTGAAGCAATATGTTAATTTCATTACTAAGCATATCAAAGACAAAAAGTCAAAAGTACCCGCCTCCGAAAATAGAAAGGTCTAATCTGACTCCGAGATACTCGTCTCGCGTCAAAGTCCTGTGTTAAATCGCACAGTTTAGCTAATTTAATTATAAATAAATAGCTAAACTAATTTCTAATCCACTAACCAGTTAGGGTTAGTTTCATTAACCCCAACTACACCGTTATACAACTTCTAAACCTAAATCAATATTTATTGCTAACACAACTAGCAACAATCTAACACAAAGATCAAAACCGTAAACCTTACCTCAATTCAACCGGATCAAGAAGGAGGAAGTGGTGATCGACCACAGCTACTTTCCGCAGCAAACAACCTACTGTTGATGCTGGAACCAAGCAAATCCACAGATCTCAACAGAATGGAATAGAATCTCCTCTCTGCTGGATTCTTCCCTACCATTCGGATCAAGGTGAGATCAAGAACACCACAGAACATCATAGTAACCAAAAGTCACCTCACTGATCTCAACCATACATACCCAATTCTGTGCCAAATCCCTTCCTCCCCAAGGCTCGGCAGAAGGCTCGGCAGTGTACTGCGGGGTGACGCCGTGAGATGAGTGTCGCGGCTGAGCACAGAAGAAAAGGTCGGCACTGTGAGTTGTGGCCGGTGGTCGGCTGGCGTCACTGTGCTGGCCTCGTGCGGGAAGAGGACTCAACAGTGGCACGTCAAGGAAGAACTCAGCACCTAGGTCTCGGCTAGGGCAGAAGCGTTTGGGGATCGGCGCCAGCAGAGGAAAACGGTGGCCGGCACAAGGAAGCAGCCGAGAGGAGGCAATGGCGTCGGCGGAGATGCTAGGGCACCAGGGTGTGAGGCACTGCTCCTTGCGTCGCCGGCGGCTGCACTAGGTCGGTGGCGGCGAAGCAAATCTCAGCGGCGGCACAACCCAATTAGGGCACGGCGTTGCTGTGGTGGTGGCAGAGGAGAGGAGAAGAGGAGAGGAGAAGAGGAGAAAGCTTCGGGTGTGCGGCTCGGGATGAAGAAAATGAAAAGAAGAAGAAGAAACCGCAGCGCGGCGGTTTGGGCAGTGGAGAAGGTCGCGAGGGGGAAGAAGATATCGGGGAAGAGGGAAACGGCAAGGGAAAAAAAAATAAAGTAAGGAAATAAAGAAAATAAAAGAAAAAGGAATTGTAAATATAAACATTTCCTTACTTAAATGGGGTAGCCTAAACAGGCTTTTCCGGACCCCGTTTTATCCCCGTTAACTCGTCCGTACGAGCTCCGAAAAATTCCCGAAAAATTACCAGAAATTCCGGAAAATTCCTTTATTTATATTCGCCTATTTTCCGGTATTTTACATGTATGCTGGATGCCTACCACGGGTATCATCAGATACCTTTAGCAAGGGAGGATCAAGAAAAGGTTAGCATTATTACGGCTGATGGTACTTTCTGTTATACTGCCATGCCCTTTGGTCTCAGGAACGCCGAAGCCACATACCAACGAATGATGGATAAAATCTTCCGGGAGCAGATCGAGCGAAATGTGGAGGTCTATGTAGATGATATACTCATCAAATCCCCGTTGGTCGTGAACTTGATCAAAGATGTGGAAGAAATGTGCAGGACTCTCCGGCAATATGGGCTGAAGCTGAATCCCTTGAAATGCTTATTTGGAGCTAAAGGAGGAAAATTCTTGGGTTACCTGGTGACTGAGCGAGGAATAGAAGTCAATCCTGAAAAAGTTCAAGCGCTAAAGGATATGCAGCCTCCTCAGAATTTAAAAGAAACCCAGAAGCTGGTCGGCAGGATAACAACCCTGTCAAGATTTATTTCCAGATCTGCAGACCGAGCTACTCCTTTCTTCAAGGTGCTTAGGAAGGCCTCCAAATTCCAATGGGATGAAGAATGCACCAGAGCTATCGAAGAGTTGAAGAAGTATTTGGAGACTCTCCCCTCTCTCTTTAAGCCAGTTGTAGGAGAAACTTTATGGGTCTACTTGTCGGCTACCCCTGAGGCTGTAGGGGCCGTGCTCGTTAAAGAACATGATACTGTACAACGGCCAGTGTATTTCTTCAGCCATTTATTGAAAGGAGCCAAGTCCCGATGCACAATCCTAGAGAAGTTGGTTTATGGGTTGGTCCTTATGGCTCGGCGGTTAAGGCCCTATTTCTTATCGCATCCTATCACGGTCCTAACCAATAGCACTATAGGTAGAGCGCTAACTAATGTAGAAGTTGCAGGTTGGCTTATCAAATGGGCAACAGAATTGGGAGAATATGACATACAGTATCAACCGCGCACCGCCATTAAGGCGCAGGCCTTAGCAGATTTCTTAACAGAGGTTCATTAGACCAACTCTGAAGAAACCTGGAAGATCTATGTGGATGGGTCTGCTAATCACCAGGGAAGCGGGGTTGGGGTCTTGGTAATATCTCCTCATGGAGATATACTCCAATTGGCGGTTCGATTAAGTTTCCGAGCCATGAACAATGAAGCAGAATACGAGGCTTTGTTGGCAGGACTGCAAGCAGCCCGCCACGTAGGGGCAGCCCGGGTAATCATTTATTCAGATTCACAATTGGTGACTTAGTAAATGACATGCAACTTTATGATAAATTGTGATAAATTGCAAATGTACCGGGAAGCTTATGAGAAGATGAAGGAAGAATTTATAGAGGTTACTGTAACCAAGATACCCAGGTTGGAAAATGAGAGGGCCGATGAGTTAGCAAAGATGGCCAGTTCCTTAACTACTTGGGTGTTGGATCGGTCTACGGCACAAACTTTTCTGATAGCTCAGATAGATCTGCAAAACAATAGAGAAGCAACTATTGATTGGCGGTGCCCATGATTAACTATCTCAGGCAGGGTATCTTACCAACCGATCCAGAAGAGTCACGGCTGATCAGGAAACAAGTTCACGCTTATGTCATGATCGGAGATCAGCTCTATAAGAGGTCCTTCTCTCGACCTTTACTCAAATGCTTGGGGGTAGAGGAAGCCGACCAGGCCTTGCGAGAAATACACCTGGGATGCTGTGGCAATCATGTTGGTAGTCGGACATTATCTCACAAGGTACTCCTGGCCTGGTATTTCTGGCCTACTTTACAGAGGGATGCTCACAAGTTGGTGAACACATGCTTGTCCTGCCAGAAACATCAAAACTTGACACATCGACCTACGACCCTGTTGAGAACGTCTATAGTTTCATGTCCTTTTGATCAATGGGGCATGGATATCGTGGGACCATTTCCGATGGCGCCCGGTCAGAGATGTTTCTTATTGGTGGCAGTAGACTATTTTTCTAAGTGGGTAGAAGCAGAAGCTTTGGCCCGGATCACAAAAGATGCCGTCATTCAATTCCTATGGAAGAACATCCTTTACAAATTTGATATTCCTCACAAGATGGTGTCTGACAATGGAAGACAATTTCAAGGACAAAGAATCCAGGCCTAGTGTAAGGGATTTGGCATAACACAAGCCTTCACTTCAGTAGCATATCCACAAAGCAATGGTCAAACCGAGGTAATCAATAGAGAAATAGTACGGGGTCTGAAGGTGAAGCTGGATCATGTCGGAGGAAATTGGATGGAAGAGCTACCAAGCATTCTGTGGACCTATCGTACAACACCCTGGGAAAGTATAGGCTTGACACCATTCCACCTGGTTTATGGCAATGAAGCGGTCGTACCCATAGAGATCGGAGTGTCATCGGTCAGGAGGACCTTATATGATGAAGAAAACATGGAACGAAGGTTGGCTGAGCTAGATCTTATTAGCGAAACTCGGGACAGAAAGGCGGCGCGGCTGGAAGCTTATCGACAAAGAATGAGACAAAATTATAATAGAAGAGTGATTCCTCGATTCTTTGGTGAAGGAGATCTGGTTTGGAAGCAAATCAAGCTCGTGGGGGACGTGACCAAACCAGCACCTCAGTGGGACGGGTCTTACAAAGTCATTAAAAAGTTAGTGTCCGGGGCTTACTATTTACAAGATGAACGAGGCAAGAAGCTAGACCGACCCTGGAGCGCTAATTATCTGCGGCCTTATAGAATCTAAGTATATAACAAAGAATAGGCCGGGTTGTAAGCCGAGCTGTCACCTGATTGACAGACCGGGTAAAAGGCAGATCGGATAGAGCGACGCAGGGGTTTGAAAGCAGAAACTGTATGTCCTAATGTTCCATTCGGGCAACTAAACAATTCGGGAAAAAATAAAACTTAGAATGCGAGTACTTTACAAGAAGTTATGGTCATTATATACAAGTATCTAAGAAAGATCATTTAAAAGGTGCAAAAATTTCATCTGAGATCTCTTTAAGGATCCGATCATGATCCAAAAACTCTGGAGGCGGAGTTGACTTCAAATAGTCTTGTTCATAAAGTTGACGTAGAGCCCCGGCCGCACCATAAATGACAGAAGTGGAGAAGTATTCCCCTACTTGAGTACAAAATTTAGGAGAGCGCAGGTACAAAGCATGGCTCTGTTGGCAGCGATCATTCTCTCCTTCTCTATAAAGGGTCAGGGTTGTCGATACGCCTTCGGCTGTAGCCCGAGCCTGAGCCAGTTCATTCCGGGCTGTGGCCAGTTCGGTTGCTTGAGAAGTTAATTGGGCCTCCTGGAATTTCAACTTCTTGTCTTGCTCCTGCGTTAAGGTTTCGGAGGCGCGTAGCTTTTGAGCCCACTGGTCCATAGCTCGTTGATGCTCTAAGGCTTGTCGATCTATACTCTGCTGGTGCACAATATTGACTCGACTTTGTTCTTCCTAGACAACTTTAAGTGCTCGGTTGGCCTGTGCTAGGGATACTTCCAGACTGTTCTTCTTTTTGGTCAAAGCTTTTATCTCGGCCCTCAGGGCATGGCTGGCCTGAACAGGGTCATTCAGTTGCAGTTCCAGTTCAGTAATTTTGTCCTACAACATCTTGTTTTGATGGTTAACTGTATGGAATGACTGGTTTATTGTCAAAGACTCTGCACAGGCCTGGGACATAGGAAGAGCATTTGATAAAAATGAGGAAGACAATAGTGGCAGTAAGCAATTATGAAAGCTGACCTTAATATATAGCTCAGAAAACCTATCCATCTGGGCAAGGGGTGGCAAAAGTTGCATTTGATGCCTGCTTTCTTCCCACACAATGGATAGATGACCTTTCATGGTTAAAGAGCTAATGGGGACGTCTCGCCTTGACTGTAGTCCAGTCTCTGAAGGAGTAGAGGTGTGATAATGGAGATGTACCGGTGGAGGCGGTTGTGAAGGTCCCGCAGCGGAGTTAGAAGGTCCAGCAGCTGACCCAGAAGGAGCCGAGGGAGGCACAGGAGATGGCTCTGGAGGTGATGTAACTGGCGAAGAGCGACGCGAGGGATCATCCTCGGTGCTTGGGTGCTGTGATGACATAGAAGGCTGAGTAGGAGGTTGGGCTGAAGGAGAATGTTGAGCAGTGGGAAGGTCCATTGGAATTGCAGTGGGAGCAGGCGGAACATCTGTTCGGCTCGGGACTGGAGCCTGAGTTGTGATAGGAGGCGAAGGAGGAGAAGTGGTTGCAAACGGGGGTGAAGGAGAAGGGATGGTAGAAGAGTCTGGGTCTGGCATTGAAGGAGGGGCTCGGCGTCTACATCTCTGAGCCAAGGGCTGGCTATCTGATAAGAACCATCGGAGGGTGATCGAGCCCTGCGTCTAGAGGGAGAAGTGGCATCCTGGCTCAGGCGGTCATTTGTGGAGCGGGCCCGGCGAGCTGCTTGAGAAGCTTCTCTGAAAGCGGGGCTGGCGAAGGAAACATTGCCTGATCCTCCACCAAGGCCCAGACCAGGGATATAAGTGGCTCGGGGAGGACTAACCGATTGGAGGGGTGTTGGGGTAGTAGGCCGGGCAATACGTGGGGTCCGGGGGAGAGCAGGAGTAGCGGGCCGAGGTGGACGCGCAGCCCGGGGGCGAGTAGGGATAGCCGATCGGGGTGGACGCGCAGTCCGGGGGCGAGTAGGGCGAGCCACGGTAGCAGGTCGGGCACCAGAAGACCCTCGTCGAGCAGGTCAGGGTGGAGGATTGGCCGGGGAAGCCCCACTGATTGAAGTCGAGGATGAATAGGGGAGTGATCTTCTTTGCAAGATAACTCGGTCACGCCTCATTATTTCCATATCGCTCAGAGGAAGGGGTTGAACCTCCGAAGCGTGGGTTAAAACTTCAGCTGCACAAAATAAAGTGTGAATTTAGTTGCCGTAGAAAAAATAAAATGCCCACGAAATGATAACAGAACAGAAATAGAGGCTTACCCATGGAACGAGGCATCTCAAGGGTCAGATAGCTTAGGTGAAAATAGGACAACAATTCCTCCTCAAATAATAGACGCGTTAAGTTCAGCTGCCAGCCGACCAGGCGAAACGAGGCTTCTATGTAAGAAGAGTCAAGATGAAATTCCCCTAGTTCGGGAGAGGGAGGAAGCAACTGTTGCCATCGCAAGGGCCACTCCACCTCGTGAGGAAAGCTAATGAAGAAAAATTTGTTCCTCCAGCTCGTGTCGGAAGGCGGTAAGGATGAGAAAAAAGTAGTTCGAAGACGGGGCTGAAAACGGAATGTGCCCTCTTCCTGGCGCTGGAGGGTGAAGAAGCAATGGAATAAGTGGGCGGACCAGGATAATTCACACATATCACATAGCACTACAAAGCCACAAAGGATCCTTATGTCCCAGGGGAATCCGGAAATAGCGGCATATGTCGGAAAAGAAGGGGTGGATAGGAAGACGAAGGCCCGCCACAAATTGCTCTTTAAAGAAGGTGCTAGAGCCAACAGGGGGATTGATGAATTGATGTATTCCAATGGGGATAACCACTTGTACGTCGTCCTCAACTCCGTAGGTATACTGCAGGTCATCCCTATCTAGTTCATCAAAAGTGGAAGAGTCGGGGTAGTACATCGATGCCAAAGAAGAAAGAAGGGAAGGAGAGGCCATGAGAAAAGAAATAAAAGGAAAAGAGATCAAGCAGGAGAGTTATCCACGTCCAGACAGGGATATCGAGGTTCAGGAGTGTTCAAGGGATTTCGTCGAAAAGAAGAAGACGAGAAAAAGTCTGAAGGCCAAAGTAAGTGGGGAATATTTATAGGTGCAAGCCAGAGGGGTAATTTCATCAACTATCATCTACCGGCTCACAATAATTGGCGGGAGTAAAAGAGAACCGAAGGATCTTCCTCAGAAATAATGCCCAGGGGCATATTTGTAAAAATACTGGCATGAAATACGAAGAGGCGGATCTCAGGAAAAGATATGAACAGCTGTCTTAGAAAAGGACCCTCGCTTTCCCGGTCTGGGCTTATCCCGGTATGTGCTTAACTCTTAATTCCCTGGTCTTTGATTATTCAGACCTAGAGTACAGGGGAAGGGACAGATCACGGAACAGGACCGAGTCAGGGGGATCAGCAGAAAAAGACAAGGAAAGCAGGCCGGGGCAATAGAAGGATCCTCAGCCGGGGGTAAATGAGACCTAAAATAGGTGGCCAAATTATACACAAGGCTTTGGGGCATTTCAGACGGGAAATATACAAGACTACCAACAATAGAGCAAATCTACTATCAGATGATTAGTACGCTAAGAGAAAATCGAGAGTCAGCGATCAAATGGTATCATGAGAAAGATAAACATGCTAAAGTAAAGATAAATCAGCAAATAAGTTGGAATAAAGTTGATCAGCTATAGGTTTACATCAAAAAGTACATAAAAAGTGCAATGCATATTGCCATCTTAAGGATTATCGTCAGCAGGGCCAGCAGGGGGCTCAGAGGGGTTAGACGTAGAATCGGCCGGAGGCTTAAGAAGGAGGAAGAAGTCGTCGTCGTCCTTGAAGGTAGGGAATGACCCGTCAGGAATCTCGTTCATTATGCGACCCATATCTAAGAAATCTTCTAAAGGGGCGGCACGAAGCAAATTTTGTTCAAACATTTGGCGAGCTCCTCCACCCGCGCCACAACATGCCATGAAACTCATCAGCTCTCCAATTTTCCTCATGAAGAAAGGGGAGGTAACGTAAGCTCGCCTGTAGGCTCTTAGACGACCCACTTCCCCTGCCTGGTAATCTGTCAACTTAGTCTCGGCCTTCTCCTTGTCAACGTGGGCCAGAGTCAGGGCTTGTTGATTTTGAGAAACGTTCTCTTGAGCTTTCAGAAGGTCGGCCTGCATAGATTTAAGAGTTGCTTGGCTGGCCTCCCACTGACTTTGAAGGGTTTTCTCCCGGTCGGCGCTGGAAGCCAATTGACCCTGGACTTCTGTTATAGTCTTCTGAAGAGTCTCCCGGGTTTCATGCAAGCTCGCCAACTGAGCATCCTTTTTATCCAGCTCAACTGCTAGCGCCCGACGCCTCTCTACTTCAGAAGCCAATTTAGACTCGCTTGTCTACAGAGCCGCTTCCAAAGCCTTTATCTTGTCAAAAGCCGCATGAGAAATATTGTGGGCAGACTCTGCAGACTCCCCAATCAAGCGAAGATAATGCGCTAGGTCTCCAGGAGTCGGATTGAGGGGATCGCGGGGGGTTAGTGGCAACTCTACTTCCTCAAGACGAGCCTTTAGTACTTCATTCTCCTTCTGTAAGTGGGTAGCATACTGAAGGGCACTTAGATTGGCGGAGCAGGCCTGCGTTAGATATAGGAGAAAAAAATTATAAAAGGTTTCAGCAAGGGAGCATGAAGATAAGAAGACTTACAGAGACCATCTGGCAAGCCGCTTGATCTAGCCCATCTACTGGGGGATTCTTCCAAAACTTTCGATGGCCTGAGCGCCAGGAGGCCGCTAAGTCTCCCTCTAATTCAACCAGAGAAACAAGGGGAGGATCCCCTTCAGCTGTTTCTGCGGCGGCCCCTGAGCCTGTGGAGGAAGGCAGGCGCCAAGAGTTAGTAAAGGAATATTTCTTGTGAGTTTTCCTCCGAGATCTAGAAGTAGATGCGGGAGCAGCTAAGGGAAGGGAGGAAGATTGAGTCGCAGAGCTCCCGGGCTGGTGCACTAAAGGTAAGGGTAGCTGACCGGGAGAAGAAGCTTGAGCGGGAAAAGAAGCCTGCTCGGGAGTTATAGCTCGACCGGGGGCCGGGGTTGATATGCGGGGTGACATAACGGGAACCTCAGGCCCCATATTAATCCCCCGGTCGGGAGTAGCAATCTTGGTTTCCATAGAGTGAAGGGCAGCATATGAGCGACGGCTGGAAGGAAGAGGTGGAGGTGACGCCTGAATAGCTGGAGTAACCTTCTTCCTCTTGCGCTGAAGTTTCGGGCGTTTAGCTGGCCGGGAAGATGCAGCTTGCTTTTCCTCAACCTGCTCTTCAGTGGCCTCCTCGGCCTGCTCTTCAGTGGCCAGGTCGATCTGCCCTACAGCGGCCAGGTCTTCCGCGGGAGCCACATCCAGGGGAATGGCCGAAGAAGCTTCCTCCTGGGTCGGTGCCGGTGGGATAGGTAGTGAGGCGGAAGGAGCATACCGTGAAGCAGAAGGGCCAGATTGGGAAGAAGCTGCCAAACCTTGCTTAAGCTCCTCACTTAAAGTTTTCAAATAGGAGGCAGATCAACGTTTTATATCGGAGGAGTACGCTCGGTACATGGCAGCCTCTGCAATAAGAAAGAAAGATACCTCAGTTAGGGAAGAGCAGTAGAAAAAAAATGGGGTCTTACCAAACGGAGCCCCTATTTCCGTCCGAACGGGGCTGAGCCCAAACAGATACAGAAAGCCTTCCAACAATAATATAGAAAAGCTAATGGTCACGCATTGAAGTTTCTCTGAGGCGGTGCTACAAGAAGGCTGGTGTTGATGTACAGGGAAGTCGGAGGGGATGTTAGAGTGCCAATGCGTCAGCCTGACCAGTGGCTCGAGAAATCTAACAAAGAAGAAACGGGATTTCCACCCCTTGTTCGAAGAAGGCATATCAGAAAAAAAACTTATAGCCAGGCCTAGCCTGTACCATAAACACTCCTGGCTCTGAGCGTTTGAAAGAATAGAAATGGTGAAAGAGCTGAACAGTCAGGGGAAGTTGATATACACGACAAAGAATAACAGTGCCGCAAACTGCTCTAAAGAAGTTGGGAGCAAATTGAGAGATGTAGATGCCAAAGTATTCGCTCAGGGAAGAAATGAAAGGATGGATGGGAAAACGAAGGCCTCCTAAAATCTGGTCTCTAAAAACGGTTATGAAGCCTTTCGGAGGGTTCGTAGGATGTTCATGGTGCGTAGGAACTCGAAGTTCGTAAGCATCACTAAGTCACAGGTCCGATCGAATCGCAGATAGGTCGTGATCGTCTATATCTGAAATGAAGCACGAATACCAAGGAGTGGTCTTACCATCAGCCATTATCAGGATAAAGAAGGTTGTGGAAGAGATTAGTCGAGGAGGAGAAGAGCAGCAGATGGAGGAGCCTAGAAGGGGAAGGGTGTAGATGCCGGAGAAGTCGAAGCAACAGGAAGAAGAAGGCAATCAAAACGCACAAGGCAATGACTGCGGACTGCCTTTAGGGTTTATAAAGGGAGTTCTTCTAGGGAATATCGAAAAGAGATGTCGAGTATCTTTTTGGGTGAAGCGCTTAAAGCCGTTCGATCGCCGAGGGACATGCTCTTATAGGAAATCGTGTACAAAAAAGAGTGGCGTCGGCGACGTCATACTGCATAAGCAATAAAGGCGTGGGACAGGTGTCGATCCCCTAGGAAGCGTATTAATGATGGGCGTGATAAGGAAATCATGAGATGAGGCGGGAGTACAGTAACGTTTACCACACGACTTCCTCGGGAAATGACAAAGAAAAGTGGCGGGAAAGAAATTTGCAAGCGGCAAAGCCACAGTACGTTTTTGTACATCTATTTTAAAACTAACTTATTTTTGAACACCAGTCTTCAAAAAGGTTAAAATTTAACTGAGTGTTTGATAAATTGGAAGTTTAAAAATCCCACCTAATTTTTAAACTTGATTTTAAAGTTGAAAATTATTACAAATCTAAACTTATTCAATTTTGTAACATATGCTTAAAACTTAAACTTTCCAAACTTAGCTTTTATCAAATTAGCCTTAACAAATTTATTTTGGATAAAATTTTTACTTGTTTTTTTGAAAACTTAAAAATTTTGCTTTGTTTTGAAAAATCAAATTTGAAAATTGGAATTTGAAAAGTAGAAATTACCTTTTGACAAGTAAATGTTACTTAAACTTGAAAAGTAAATTTGAAAAACCGGATTTGAAAAATTTTACACGTTTGAAAAGTTAAACTTGATTAACTTTAAACTTATACTTTTCAAAATTAAACTTGTCTTCCCCAAGTCAACTTGACCATCCTTTTAACTTGGTGTTGGTACTTGTAACAGTATCTTTGAATTTTAAATCAAACTTAGATATTTTTCAAAATTAACTATTTTTTTTTTATTACTTTTTACAGTAACCCTACACAATGCTAATATACCCTTGCTTATTTTTTGATGAATGCCAAAGGGGGAGGGTTAGGTGGTTAAGTTAGCTAAACCAAATTGAAAATACTAAAACTAACTTTAAAACCGATGTACCTGTTTTATTTATTTTTTGCGTCCTTTCACTAACTTAACCAGATTGTCATTCCATCAAAAAGGGGGAGATTGTTGGTGCGGGTAGCACTAACGGTCTAACCTAGGTTTTGATGAATGACAAATAGGTTAAGTTAGTTTTGTTGTTGTTTGACACTTTGATCGAGTGTGCAGGAGAAGTCCAGACAGGTCGACGGGCTGACCGGATGTCTGGCACGAAGTCCAGCTAGGTCGACGGGCTGACCGGATAGCTGGCGAGAAGTCCAAGCGGGTCGACGGGCTGACCGGACGCTTGGCAAGAAGTCCAGCTAGGTCGACGGGCTGACCGGATAGCTGGCGAGAAGTCCAGATGGGTTGAAGGGCTGACCGGACGTCTGGCAGGTAAGTGAGGTAAGTCACTAAAGGGGAGTGACTGCGAGGACGTGTTCCCGGGAAGGGAACATTAGGCGTCGATCCGGCTTAGATCCATTTTGGATGTCTAAGTCGAGATCGTGACTAGATTCCGGTCTCGGAAAGACGGAATCTAAGTCATACTATTTTTACTAATTCATACTCACTTTGCTTTTGCTAACAATCTGTGTTGCAGGGTAAATTTGCCTCCGGACTAACGTTTGTCTTGCAGGACGGATTCTGCGGGAAAACAGGGTCCGGGCGCCCGGGAGGCAAACTTCATCCAAACTCGCACGTCGCCACGTGGAGCATCTCGGTTTGAGCAGCTACGTCACATTCCAGGCGCCCGGAAGGAATCCAGGCGCCCGGAGCAACATATAAAAGAAGCCCCAGGCAGGAGCTTCAGAATCAACTTTTGCATCTGAGAACTCTGAGATTACTCGCTCTGCTGCTCTGCGCTCCAACGACGCCCACAAAGCTCCGACGACACAGTCCCGCTCTTTTAAATTCCTTGTCTGTCGGTACAGCTTTGTTTTTCTTTTCATTAGCATCTTTTGTACTTAAACTGTAATTATCCGAATTGCTAGTGAATTGCCCAACGAAAGTACTCAAGGAATACGGACCTTCGAGTAGGAGTCGTCACAGGCTCCGAACGAAGTAAAAACCTTGTGTCTACTTTACTTTTCCGCTGCGCTTATACTCGTTGTTTTTCGAATCGATATTCACCCCCCTCTATCGAATCTAACGGTCCTACACTTTTTCCCTGGTTTTGGTCTCTAACGACTGGGTGGGTTCGTTTGAGTGTGTGCAGAGTGACAGCGTCATCATCCGAGTCATCTTTCTTCGTCAACTGTCCGTGCTCACCTTTCAGGAGAAAAGGGGATTCAACGCTTCAACGACTTTCCGTCAACTTTTCGCACAACAAGACCCGCCTTTATCCGACTCAACTTCCGGACGAGATCACCTAACATGGGAGAAGGAATTAAAATAGGCTGAAGAAGAGGCTCAACAGCCTTATCAGCTGTTGACATTAACAAAGGATCTAAAATTGAAACTAGATACATCCTCTGCATTGTTATCTAAAGTGAAGGCTGAATTAGTAGCATATATGAAAAGCAAAATTGGAACAAGAGTCCGAGGGTTTAAAAATTGATAAAATGTCAGATAATGAGGCAGAAACAAAGAGAAGACTCCCATTCACTGAAGAATTGGATCTAACTAAAAGGGAACTCGAGGAATTGAAGAATAGAGAATAGAAAGAAAGAATCTGAAATGAGGTTACCTCTCTCGGAGTTTCAACGGACTGAGCTCCTTATTTTTTATTAGTATGACTCTTGGTATACACTTGATCGGTTTCAAAGTTGGTCGGATCTTCAGAGCTCAGCTTCCTACATCTCATGGGCATGACTTTCAGCATAAATTCGATCGATCCCAGAGCCAGTTGGACCTCCGGGGCTCAGCTTCCCACGTCTCATGGGCATGACTCTCACTATAAACCCGATTGGTTCCAGAGCCGGTCAAACTTCTAGGTCTCAACTTCCCACTTCTGATAGGTATGACTCCCAGCATAAATTAACCTGATCGACCCCCAGAATCAGTCGGACCTACGACACTTAGCTCTTCACTTCTCATGGGCATGACTCCCAGCATAAACCTGATTGACCTCAGAGCCGGTTGAATCTCTGGGGCTCAGCTCCTCACGTCTCATGGGCATGACTCCCAGTATAAACTCGATTGGCCCCAGAGTCGGTCGAACATCCGGGGCTCAACTCTCCACTTCTCATGGGCATGACTCCCAATATAAATCCGATCAGCTTTAAAGCCGATTGGATCTCCGAACCTCAGCTCCTCACTTTTCATGGGCATGATTCCAAATATAAATCTGACCGACACATGTTGATCGAACTTCAACTGGACTTAGCACCTCACCTCACATGAGAATGACTCCCAACTTAAACCTCGTCAGCACCAAGCTGATCAAATTCTTTTTAGGAGATAGTATTGTCAAAAAATCGTAATCATCTGTCAAAAAATAATAGTTACTCATCAAAAAAATATTTCGTTACACTGATATATACATGCAAAACCTTCTTATGCCTAAGGGAGGGCTCCCTCAAGTTTCTATCATACAACCTATATAATACGGGAAACTAGAAGTTATATATTCACCCCTCTAACATCGCATCGATCCGAATAAATTTTAAAATAACACAAGACTTGGGGATAGAAATAGGCTCTGCTTACCTGTAAGTCATCATCCATACTTGATAAATGGTACAAGTTATAGATATTCTCTTTACTTGATTTTGCCTTGAAGATCCTCACGATTATTTTTCATCCAATATTAACACTCTCATATGTATTTACTATACTGACATTTAAAAAACATGCACTCCGGCTTGATCACTCCAATTTATATATTACCCTACATAAATCATAATCATTAATTTTCAATAATTTTTTTTGTCTTTTGTTAATAACTTTACTCTTTTGTATATCTTATAGAAATATATGAGTCTCATTTACAATCGAACCTAGCTAAACAGGAGGGACATTTATTGGCTAGATTTGTCCTACTGCTCTACAAATCAATTTATTTAATTAACAAGTGATATAGATCCATCCTAATAGTAAGCCATCCTTTAAATTTTGCCGTGATAATTATATTAAAACAAACTGGTATGTATTGTCACTATATAATTTGACATCAATTGATAATTTTTATTATGTACATTGTGACTATTATATTATCCTTTTAATTTCATTAAGATAATCTAAAATAAAGTAGTATTAATATGAATATTGTGTAATAAGCTGATGAAAAAGATAGTATTGAATGAAGATCCATAATTAAAGAAAAAAAATGAATTTTTTTTTATGAAATATTAAGTCATTTTACATTGAGCCTTAAATTTTTATTAATGTTTTAGTTTACATTATTAATTAAGAATCAGTATTACAATCAATCTTAGTGTGATCAAATATGAAGTGAATAAAGTGAATTTATCTACTTCTATATGAATATCTAAGAGTCGTTGATACTCTTTTTTTGGGTTGAATTTAGAGATTTATGGATACTCTCTTTTGGGTGAAGTTGGTTAAACATGTTTTTTTTTATTACTCTTTTGGATTGTATTTGTTAGATATTTGTTGTATATTTATTTAATTTTAGTGGTGGAAATATTTTGTTCAATTAACATTATGTTGCAGTAAAATATAATTAATTACTTCTCTAATATAAATAAATAGTGGAGTAATACAATACAAAATACTTCGACAAATTTAAATAGTGGTGTAGTTTAAAAAAATATTTACTTCGTCACAGTGAAGTCGTATACATACAAAAACTATGAAGTCATATAAATAACTTACTTCGTTAATCAACGTAACATGTGAAGTCATATATGGCCAACTACTTTGATATTTTTACGAAACCAATAAAGTAAAAAAGAACCATTTTACTTCGAAATCGATTCAATTTTGAACTTGCTTTGAACAAGTTACTTTTATGGTGAAATAATAAACTGATCCTTTTTAATTTTACATGTGTCTACTTCAATAATTATCTACTTATTAACTCATTGAATTTCAGAAATCTATCAACAGAATTTACATACACTACAACAAATTCATCTTACAAATCGTTTTGAGATTTGTAAGACAGCTATCGCAAGATAAAATTGTTGTATGTTGGGAGATGATTATTGTGTTCCATGAGCACCGAGTACGGAACAAATTCATCTTATAGAGATAGAGTCCAACTTTATACTCAACTTCGTGTGTTATATTATCATTTTACCCGCACTGCACCACCATCTTATCCAACCATTTTTTACATATTTGGACGATTAGAGATATATTTTCTAGATTACATAGCTTTATCGTAACTATTTAACTTGAGTAAAACATTTAGAAATTTAAGTATGATAATTATGACTTATTATCAGCCAAAATAGAAAACATGAATGAGGTCTCTTAAAATATCGGAGTCAATTCTTTGCTAACAATCATATCATGTCCTCTTTCATGGACTGTCACTGCTCGAGCTGAGAGCATCTCTGTCGTTTACAGAACTTGATGGGACGCCTGAGATGACAAGTGTCATCATTTTTTGGCAACACGTTGGATGAGTTGGCGGGATAAGCTAGGTTCCGGTACAAATTGGATGAATATCCATAATTAATGTGGTTGACTCAATATATAATTTAAACAATGCACATTAAATATGTTTTAAGATAATACTCATCAGGATATATAAAAACCCTTTTCTTCTTTTGTGTTTTTTCCATGACACCTTGAATTAAAAAAACATGCGCTCCAATTCATCAACAACCAATAATTGAATTGAATAGTGAAAATAGTAGTACGAGTAATAATGCATGCTTAAACTAACGATGAAATGACCATATTTATAAATGAAATTAAATGATGGTATCTATATATAATGTATACAATATTTTAAATCAAAAAATCAATTCTCAGCGGTCTTCCGGAGCAAATCTTGTAGGTAAATCTTCTAGGATTAGGAAAGTATTGGAGAATGGTGTGAGTATAAATTATTTTAATTAAGTTTGTGACACTTACTGCGAGCAAAAATTTAAAATCATATGCGGTGGTCCAGCGCATATTTAATTAAAAAAGAACGATAAATATTTAAATTTTTGTTATTTTTGATTTTGATCTTTTAATATCAATCAACTGTTGGAGTTCATTGTAATCATGAATTGATTGAAATACATTTCAATTTCAATGACCTATAATAAATTGTGAGCTTAGATTATAATTTAATAAAAAGTCTATAACCACAGCGAGCACAGCAGTGAAGAGGATGTTATAGATTAGGATAAAATCAAGGAGTTAAAATATAAAATTAATCTTTTGCCAGGGTGTTCAGGAGGCTGTTATAGTGATTAGGGGTTTGCTATATTGTTTTAAGAGTTATTATAATGATTGGGGGTTGTTATAGTATTTGGAGTTTCTGTTATAGCAATAGTTGACTGATGGACAATGATAATCGAATGTTATTGTAATAAATAGAAAGTTTAAACCCCGATTCATCAACTCAACGGATGTAGTGTTATGCTACATTAATAGTCGACTGATAAATAGTAATAGTTGATTGTTATTGTAGAAAACAGAAAGTTAGGGAATCGATCCAGGTGATCAATTGATTGAGTTAACAAAAAGTTTAGAGTTAGATTGTGAATTTAACTAGTTGTCCATCAGTGAATTGATAAGTTTGAATAATCGACTGATGATACTGTATTGTAGTGAACAGAAAATTTTTTAGTCTACTGTAGTACTCTTAACACCAATCGATTGTTGAACATGAACAATCTACCGTTTGTGGTCAAATAGATTTGTTAAGAGTCGTTCTATAGGTATAATGATTGAATTTAATAGAGCAATTGGCTTAAAAGTGATGATCAATTGATTGATAGGAGAGTATAAGCCCTGACTTGGAGGCTATAAAAGAAGAGTTTCAAGTAAATTTTTGCAATCGATTTTGGAAGAAAGTGAGATTGTATTTTAAACTATCAAAAGACAATTCAAAATAATAAGAAAGTGATCAAAGTAAGTTGCTTGTAAAGTAGTTTACTTTTATTATATTTGCCTATATATATTTGTATTCTTGTTTTATTATTAGTAAGTGCAAGTGGGTCAAAAGTGTTGAATAAAAGTGAATGGAGAAGAAGTGGAAGAGGAAAGAGGCTCCATTGTGAATGAGACTTTAATCCCACATTGGAAGTTTCATGGAATGATGGTTGGTTTATATTGATTTATATGCATTGAGGATGTGAACAAATACATGGAGAGAGGCTCTTTGTTAAAGAGTATACTAAAAGCCTAGCTTTTGTATAAACATTTATTTAGAAATAAAGAATCACAATGGTCAAATATCTACATTAATGTTAGTAGTCGTAGTGTAATTAAGTATTAGTTTATCTTAACTAATAAATTACACTGATATACTCCAAGTGTATTGAGTAGGACCATTTTAGGTAAGTTCTTTTTTACTGACTTTATAAAAGAAATAGACCTTAGTTATTATGGAAGTGTGTGCTGTTAATCCTAATATGATAACAAACACATATATTTAGTATTTATTTCTTTGACTTATCAATGAGTGAGATTTAACTCGATAAGTCAATAAGCCCGATAAGTTGGGAAATAATATTACTTATAGTGTGTGTTGTTGATTATAGAAGAAATCTGTGTCCTAGTTATCTAGGTTGAGAATGTCCCCAAGAGGAGCTCATAAGGATTGTCATGTTAAACCCTATAGGTGGACTTAGTCCGACATGACAATGAAGTTGAGTGTTACTACTCTTGGAGTTAGATATTAATTAAGTGAGTTATCAGTAACTTACTTAATTAGTAGGCATTCGTTATCTTAAACACAGGGAGACTAACATACTCATGATAAGAAGGAGCCCATAATGTAATTTGGGATTGGTGTGGTAGTGCGATAATAACTCTCTAGTGGAATGAGTTATTATCGATGAACTTGAGTTGTGTGTTCGGGGCGAATACGGTATACTCAAGTTCATCGGAAGGTCAAAATCAATTTCTCCTCTAGGTCCCTGTCGTAGCCTCATTAAAGCCATAAGTCCATCCAAATATAAGCCCATCTTGGTGTCCAAGACGGGGGTCGGCTCAATGCTTGGTGACCAAGCAAGGGTCGGCCACATTGTCCTCTTAAGGGGGTTGACCCCTTGCTTGGTGCCCAAGCAAAAGGGGGTCGGCCACAATAATTCAAAAAAGGAGGGGTGTTTTTGAATTTTTAAAATCTTCTCTTTGTAGAAAACTACAAGTTTTAAAAGAGAGATTTTAAATTTAAAAACTTTCCTTATTTGAATTAGGCCACATGTTTTAAACAAAAGTTTAAAAGTTTTAAAACTTTCCTTTTTTTAACCATTCTCATGGTTTAGGAAAAAAAGGAAGAGAAGTTTTAAAATTTAAATTTTCTATCACCATGTTAAAAAAGAAAATTTTATAAGAGAAGTTTTAAATTTTAAAACATGGTTTTAATTTTTAAAACTTTCCTTTTTTAACTCCTACTTTAGGAAATTGAAAGAGAGCTTGTAAAATTTTATAAAAGGATTTCTTATTATAAAATTTTATATTAAAAAAATATATTTCCTTCCTTATAGGGGCCGGCCACCCTTGCTTGGTGCCCAAGCAAGGGGCCGGCCAATAGGATTAAATCATCATCCAATCAAATATATGATTGGTGATTGATTCAATCAAGAGGAAAGAAAAAGAAAAATTAAAAGGGAAAAGGAAAAACATGAGGAAGATTTTAATTTTTTGTATAAAGTTTTTCCTTATTTGCCTTGGGCAAGTATTATAAAAGAAGGGGAAGAGAGGCTTCATGAATTAATATTTTTTTTCCTCTCTTCTCTCTAGTCTCCTCCTTAGGGCCGGCCTCTAGCTCTTTATCATGCTAGGGCCGGCCACATTTTGCTTGTGGTTCTTTTAAGTGGCCGGATACAAGAAGGAGGAGAAGGAGAAGAAGAAGAAGAAGGAGGAGGCATCTAATTCTAATCTCTTGCTTGTGCTCTCTCATGATGGCCGGATCTCTCCCCTACCCTTTCCCTTGCTCTCTTTGGTTCCTAAATTGGTGATGGTGGCCGGATTTTAGAGGAGGAAGAAGTAACCTCTTTGGGTGGTGTTCATCTTGGAGGATCGTCGCCCACACGACGTCCAAGGCGAGGCGAGGAATACTGCAGAAGATCTCGAGGTCATTAGCATACAAAGAGAATGTATAATTAGCAGTTATTTTCCGCATCATGCTAGTTATTTCTCTTTGTAAGAATTCCAAACACAAGAAGCATTAGATCTAGTATTTCGAATTTATTTTTCGAGTTTGTGTTTTCTTTGTTTTTCGAATTTGTGATTCGATTGTTCCTTTTGGTTAAACCTAGAGTTATTTAAGGAAATTAAATATTAGCTTTCCTTAAAAGGTTTTGTCTAGGCGATGGTGGTTGCTCCCATATCCAAGAAGGTCATGTGCCTCGCCATGCAGTCCTGGAAGCCAATTTTGGAAATTAATATTTAATGGAATTAATAACGTAGGTGGATTTAAATCAATAATGTTAAGTTCCGCTTGCGATTCAAATCTAAACTATTAAGAACAGATAAGTTAAATTTGAAATCAATGATGTTAAGTTCTGTCTGTGATTCCTAATTTAACTTCTAAAGAACACAATAGGTTATTTAAGGAAAGGTTCGACACTTGTACAAAATTTTTGTACACCTGAATCTCACAATAGAACTAACATTCTTGATGATGCAATTAGTCTCGTATTTGGCAAGGAAGCTCGAGGTAGAGTGCACGGAATGGGCTTTGGAATAACACCATCGAAAGTTGGAGCATCTGTGCAACAAAATGGAACTATTAAACGACTTGAAAGTATGGTGAATAACCTTCAACAAGAAATGCAAGAAATGAGGTTCTTGTTTTTTCAAAATATGAGGCAACAAAATGAGCAAGAACAGATTAGTAATTAAAAACCAAATATATAATATGAAAAAGTTTGTCATCAATTGTCTTAATTACTTTGAGTTATTTTGTATTCTTGTTAGTAAAATTATCTTATGGTGATATTAATTGACACAATTTGTTTATAAAATTAGGTTGCTAGCGTGGCATTGGTAGCGGTATAGGTAATGATGTTGGTGGCGGTAGTCATGGAAAAAAAATAGTAATGTAAACCAACCTCTAATTGTAGCTCAGGTAATTATTTTACAATTTTTGTTTTCTAAATTACATATTTGTTATAAAATAGATATGGTAGAATTAACACTACAAAAAAATTGGGATTCTACAACACTTAAACGATAACGGTTTTTATAAAAAGCGTTGTCTATTTTTTTTTAACAACGCTTTTCATTAAAAGCGTTGTCTATTTCATTATTTTCTTATTAATAAACAACGCTTTTCTAAAAAGCGTTGTCTATTAGTGATTTCTACGGGTCAAAGACAACGCTTCGTAAAAAGCATTGTCTATCAGACTTTGTTTTAGTGTCTACGACAATATTTTTAAAAAAGTGTTGTCCATTGTTAAATTCTCATCTAAATCTTGATTAATACAAACCGTTGGATCTAAGTAAGGAATAGAAAACCCGAACCCTTCTCCCAACTCCTATCTTCGGATCGTTTTTTATCCCGAACCCTTCTCCCAACTCCTCATCTCACGCGGCCTTCTCCATCCAACTCCTCTCCGGCGAACCACTCCTCTGAACTCTCCGTCAAGACCACACCTTCGTCAAGCGGCAGATCCCGGTGCTGAGGTGATCGACCACGACAGATCGACCCATCTCTTCGCCTCCTTCGCCCTCGACGTTGAGGCGGTGACTGGTATAAGGAGGACAAGATGAGCGTGAGTCCAGTGCCGGCCTCGGACACCCATGGCAACCTGGACGAGCAGATCGCGCAGCTCATGCAGTGCAAGCCGCTCGCCGTACAGGAGGTTACATCTCGCCCTTTCCCTCGCTTATTTTTGTCCGATCTCTCCTTCGATTTATTCCTTCTCTGGTCAGGATGTTTGTTTTGGGGGTTTTCTGCTCAATTCATGCGTATTCTTTATAGATCTGAGGTTGAGTGGGTTTTCTGCTCGAGCTCCTCCTCTCATGCTAACGCAGAAGAATGGCGATGTTTGTGATGGCTTCTGGGGTCCTTCGGCCGAGCCTTGGTCTGAATCTGAAGCCGGGAGGTGCTGGCTTGTGGCCCACCCTTTTGAGCCACTCGCTTTTGCGCGTAGTGGAGCAGCCTTTCTCCGATGCTGCACCGTGCATCACAGCACATGGGGGATACGACGCCTGAGAGCACAGAGTTGATGATTTTAGTGGCTGCCATTTTTTTCTTGCCTTAATAGAGGCCAAAAAGATTTGGCGTGGACGACCTAGACCTTGATCTCTCCCCTCTCTCTCTTTCTCTGTCACTCTCTCATTTTGTTCGAGGGTGCGACCTTGGCGGCGGCTGTGGGGTTGCAGGCGATGGCTAAGAGAGTGGACAAGCAGGTAAATCTCTTCTACTGCGCCGAGTGCGAGGAGCTCGCCAGGAAAGTGGCCGATCACTCCGACACCATCTAGCTCCGGACTATCTCTTGGAGGTAAATCTCCACCTCCTCTTTCATGGATTCTTTGCACGGAAGATAGGCTACTTGGCGAACTGGATCTTGTGGCTTCTGAGTTCAATGATTCGATCTTTATCCTCGTAGTTTGGATTTTTTTTCTCTTTTAAGTGTAAATAGCGGAGCTAGGGTTTTGAATAGGCCTAATCCATTCTTTTTATCCTAAAGTTAGGTTTCGTTCTTCCTCCTTAGCGTTAAGAGTTTTGTTGTTGTTGTTGATAACTCCAAGCAAAATGGATTAGAAGGATCTGCTCTTCTGTTGCTTTATCATCGATAAACGTTTTTCATTTTCATATCCTCTTCCGGAAGTTTGTCTAGGTTTAATGATGCATTGTAACAAAGCATGAGTGTGTCAATCTGTTATACCTCTCTTCTTCAGAAGAAGAATTTAACTTCTCATCCATTGTTGCAACTCGAACTAATAGGACGTTTCCATTAACCATATAAGAAACCTAAACCATGTGTGGAATTGATTAAGCAAAATCTATGGAAGTATTTGACCTATCTAGACATTCTCTGTTGGTTTCAATTTCCACGAAGGTTTGACATCCTCAAGGATCAAAGTCTATGCTATAGAAAATTGTCCCTTGTCGGCAGAGCAAAAGTCCAATAGCATACTCATTGTATTGAGCCTGCCAGTGAGAAAATGGACCCAATTGCAGTTCCATTTACAAGTACATCGATTGTTGCATCCCGACCAGCAAAGAGAATTGACCAATTATGTTTAATGTAAATTACCTGGCTGAAATGTTCATGGCCTAATTCTTGGCTATAGACTTATTTTTTTTCCCCTTACAGATTCATGTGTAAAAATGTTCCATGGATGCGAAATCTTTGCTTTTTATCCCCAATTAAATAGATCAAAAAATGCAGATCTCGACTTCTTGTTAATCTAGGATTTTCTTACGGATGAATCGAGAACTTGTAGGCACATCAAGATGTTACTGATGTGTGATCGTTCTATATACCATGTCGTGTTTGTTCTTAACCCTCGATTGTTGGATTGGAGCATATGCTTGTTCTTTGCGTGTGTCTTATTTTCTGCTGATGTTGTATTATGGGATATTGTCAGATGTCCATCCCAACGCACTCCTAGAGCTACATACCCAACTGCTGTTGAGGTATTCAAGCACCTGCTTGATGCATTTATCCGGAAATCCATTCTGATTTTCCCTGAATTCAATTGTGACAGGATGACAGTTCCAAAGAGACTGACAGAATTCCAACACCTAAAGTGATAATTGATCAAGACTCAAACCCAGATGCAACCATCGTCGAGGTAGCCTTTGGCGATCGCCTTGGAGCACTACTTGACACTATATACTCGAAATCTCTGACTCCCTTCATGTTTTTCTTTCAATGTTTCTTTTTTGTTTCTAGAGTAGCAAACATTTTTTTAGCTTTGATTTTTTGTTTATAATTATATACTTTGTATATGTAAAATGGTAGATATTGGTGTTAGATCTATTTTAATCTTTAGTCGATCTTTCTTCGTAACGAATTGGTTCGGTTGTAGGTCTTTGATCCGGTTCCCTGGATTGTTCCACATATCCTATGATTCAAGCTTTAAACAATGGAGTTTGTAGAGAAATTTGAGCTCTTCCCAGACTTGAAACTGCTAATGTAGAACTGGCCAATCCATATTTCATTCCTGGACTGTAATGATTTTCTTTGTTGGACTATGGGGTGGGTTAGTGTCGATTGTTAATGAATAATCTGATGATTTATTTATCCGATGTGACTTAATTATTTCTCCTTGATACAATTATAAATTCTTTAATTTGGTAGAGATTTTGGGAAATAGTTTATCTGATCAGCATGTCATTCGGAATTCAGTTTTTGATTGAGCTGATTTTTCTTGTAAGTTATATAGAAAAAATATTCGTAGAGGTTTCTATTGTATCTTTTCATAAACCTCTGGAAATTTATGAAATATTACTCAAGTTATAGGAGGACTCCTCTAGTTACATGCATTAACTGTTTGTTCTATTAACAAGGAATAGAGGTAAATGCTTCTATTCCCTTCTTGTGTCTTGCTAATTGCTAAAAGTTCACAATGAGTTCACATTGTTAAGACATTAGCTTTTGCAGTCCAATGTTTGTTTAGTGTTCTTTTTTTCCCTATGAAAATAATATTTGGAATTTCTTGCAGTTTATCATTGTGAGTTAATAACTATATTTATAAGTTTTTAAATAAAATTTCAGGTTAGGGTGCTTTGTGAAAAAGCTAAGGAGGTTTTAATGGTAGAAAGCATTGTTCAGGTAGACATTACTTCTTTTAAGTAAGTTATTCAATCTAGTTAAGGCCCTTGTTAAAGTATAACGCTGTTGAATTTCCTTGAAGTTGTTCAATCGCATGCTGGCCATGATCATTCTCTAATAAAATTAGAAAGGAATGTAAACAACACAAACCTCAACTGATGTCTCATAAGAAGTTCTTATAGAACTTCATTGGTTGTAAGCGTAGAAGCTTACTATAGATATGTATTATTGAACTTCAGGATATTTGCTTGTATTACAAGATATATACTTCATGTAAATATGAAATAAAAAATACATATGCAACATAAGACAAAAACTGAGAAATGGATGTTATACTGAGTACTACAAACCATAGTTTATCATATTATAGTTGATTCTCTAGTAAAGTTTCACATTTTGAACTCGTTTATTTTGATTGTTTTGTTTCTTTTGAGAGCCATCAGTAATGCTCATGTATGGAACCACAGTTTATCATATTATAATTGTTTCTTTCTGCAAGATTTATTTTTGCAGTTTGAAGAAATATTGTATTTCTGCAATAACAGTGCTTTCTGTAGTTTGAAGAAACGTTGCATTTCTTCAAGCTTTCTTTCTTTCTTTCTGCAAGAATTTCATTTCTGAGTAATGAGTTTTGGTTCATTTATAGAAAATAGCTAGTAGAAGTAATTTTTTGGTTCAAACTGTTGACTATAATTTTTTGTTTATATTTCAGGCCAACTGTTCAATCTGTTTAAAGCTCACAAAGATCCTAGACAAAATCCAATTGCTCACAAGATTATTTTGTGCTCTTTTATTTTATTTGTGAATATCACTATCTACTTTGAAACAGAATTAATGTTAATTTTGATATTTACTAGCTTCTCATGTAATTAAATACTAATATTACTTCAATGTCAGAATTCTATTATTTTGGTATGAGTTTGAAATCATTAACTGAGTTGATTATATGTAAAATTTGAATCTAGACATGGTAAAAGAAAAATAATAGTTTCATAAATATAAAAATAATGATTTTTAAATAAATTTTTTATATTTTTTTCTTTAAAACGACAACGCTTTTAAAGCGTTGCAAAAACGTTGTCTTTTCTACCAAAAACAACACTTTAAATGCGTTGCAAAAATGTTGTCTTTGCATAAACTGACAACGCTTTTAAAGCGTTGCAAAAGTGTTGTCTTCGCTACAAATGACAACGCTTTAAAAGCATTGTCGTTGAGCAGACTTTTAACAACAGTGCTTTTAACAACGCTTTTTCAGGCACAAAGACAACGCTTTAAAAGCATTGTCTATTAGCTTTTTTCTTGTAGTGTAATAATTTCATATTGTTATACAGTCAAAAATGAAGGATGTGAGTCATGGAGATATTCGGGATAATGCTAAATGTAAGCTACTTCATTGGTGTGTTGATGGTGTTGTGGCAGAAGGTTGAATTGCATCTACAGATCCAAAAGCAAAAGTGCATCACGTTCTTCTTGGTGGATCATGTTGGAAAGTTTGGGTTGATAAAGTTTTTGTAGAGAAGGTGGACCTAATTAGACCAAATGATGAAATGCTTTTTCTCGATGATGCAATAGGAAGTACAGTTGCTTGGTTATCAAAGTTTATAGTTGTGTATGACTGATATAGTTTTATTTATTTTAAAGTCATATACTCTTTTGTATGAAAGAAATTATGTTATAACTTAGTGAATTTTGTGTTACTAGTTTTGATTCTTTTACTTAAGTGATGTTTATGGTTGAATGTGATATTATAATTGTTTGAGTTTTAATTTTATAATTGTGTGTATGTGGTATATGTATGTGATATTATAATTTGCGTGTGGTATTATAATTGTATGTAGTATTGTAATTTGAGTGATATTTGTATGTGGTATTTGAATGATTATAACTGCAGCGCGCGATGCGCATTGCGAATGCTCTTAATCACAGCATGCGGCACATGTTGTTAATACTCTTAATCGCAGCGTGCCATGCATGCTGCTAATGCTCTTAACTACAGCGTGCAGTGCATGTTGCGAATGCTATCGATTGCTCATACATACAGCGCGCAGTGCGTGCTGCGAATGCTTGTAACCGTAGCATGCGGTGCGCACTGCAAATGTTGTTGATTACTCTTAATCACAGCGCGTCGTGCACGCTGTGAATATTTGTAACCGCAGCATGCGGTGCGTGCTGCGAAAGCTCATAATGGCAGCGTATGATGCAAGCTGTGAAAGCACTTAATCGCAGTGTGCGGTGCAGGCTGTCGATGTTTTATGACTTTTAACAGCTTGCAGTTATGTAGTGTGCAATGTGCGCTGCGGATAGCATATTTGCATGCTGCAGAAAGTCATATTTGGGGTAGTGTGTAAGGGGCGGATATCGATATTCGTGTTTCCTGAGACTATGCTTCTTGATCTCCAATAGGTTGTTGATGGGCATGACCCCTTCTTTCTATTTCGGTCTCAATTGGTGCCACAAAAGAATATACATTCTCTTCATCAGGTTTGAGCCCTAAAGTGTCAATTGGTTGCTTCCGTGATCGACCCCAACCATGACTGTGAATAAGGTCGACTCACTAAGTGTCTTCATGCTAGAACCAAGTAAGTGAATACCTGATAGTTAGGTATCAAAAAAAATACACAATTCAACTAAATTTGATAGAGTCTAACCCATCCTACCATAATTTCTATGATATTCAACTTATCTAACAATAAACTAAACAAGGTAGTAAACTCAAAAAAGTATGACAACCACTAGAGGTATACCTTATTCTCCTATATATCTCAGAGATGTCCTTCAGCTTTCCTTGCATCCCAAACACAAAAATCATAAATCAAAATGAGATGGAAATCCCTATAAAATAATCAACAACGAAGCTGACTTTGATACCAATAAATTATTACATCCTGAGAGTATACTTGCCCATCAAACTGGAAGGTAACCGCTAGTGATAATATAGGAAATATGATATTGGACTCAGATCAAGCAAAATAGACATCGATGCAACATAAAAACTCGATAACTTTTTAAATACCAATGCATGTATATATGTATGTACATGTAATCATACTAAACTAAATAGTTAAACTATTATAACAAAACTCAAAGATTCTACTAGGAAATACAACCATAAAAAGAGGCAGTGGAAAAATAAATCAAACAACTCAAAAAGAGAATCCAAACAAGTGGGACTAAATTCCAAGACCTCTGAGTGGCACACACATCCTCTATCTACTAACCTAGAAGGTCAAAGAAAATAAGGGTAGTTAGTACAAAATACTCGATGGATATTAGAAAGATAGTGCATGATACTACATATAAAGAGATTAAAGGAAGTAGTCTCAGGTAATAATACTTAGAACAAAAGTAAGAGCACTAACATAAAATCATGTACTAAGCAAACCATAAACAATGACATAACCTCTCACTAACCTGCTCCACTAGGTGTAACCAATAAATAGGGAGTACATACAGTACACCCCAAAATCACATGCATAAAAGAAGCATATAACAAATGTATAGCAAATATATATCAAGTCCTGACTATGCGCAAACTCATGCTACCACTACTTGGTCTAGTGGGGAGTTATTATTTACGGGCAAACTCATGCTACCACTATCTGGTCTAGTGGGTAGATAGGATGAGTTAGTTATCTAGCTCCCCAGCTACTAACTACAGGCAACAATACATGCAACCACCATCTAGTGCAGTGGATAGTCAGAGCACATAAATGTCACTATCTATGGGCGATAATACACTCTACCACTACCTAGTCTAGTGGGCAGACAGAACGTGTAGCTATTTAGCTACGGACTATGGGCGACAACAACCACCACGGAAGGTCCCGTGCAAAGTTGAATGTATAATGATCACTGACGACTCTCTTAACCATGAATAGGAGATAATGGTCGACAGAATATACCAATGATCATTAACGACTCTCTCAATAATGAACGAGAGACAATGGTTACTAATGACTCTCTCAACCACGAATGAGAGACAATGGTTATCAGGATATAACAATATAATGATACGCAGAAAATAAATAATCATATCTAATATAAAACTCGAAAACCGCACCTTAATCTAACCTCACTAGGGTATAGGCATGTACCTGAATAACAAATAAAGGTCTAGTAGAATGCTCGATATCATATACTACAGTATGATATTACTAAGGTACAGGCATAAGCCTAAAGAACAAACAAGGGATTAGTAAGATACTCGATATCCTACACTATGATATTGTCATATAAAGATACAAGTATAAATAGCATGGATAATAATGAGACTACATGGATATTAAATAGATCAAATTTAAGTACAAGCAACTAAGTATCAACTCAAGAAGCAAAAAAGTGGAGTCAAGGTAAGCAGTAACTACTGTTTAATCAATATATGATAATAAATAATCATGCGCTAAGATCAAATAAATTATAGAGGTCAAAGTAGGAACTACCCACCTCAAATGTAGAGTATACAATTTGTCTTCACGTCTGAAGGTCACATCGAGCTTGAATCCTCTTCTCTCTGATGTGATTTCTGGTGGCCAGCTATGTCACTGGTTAGGACTACAGTGGTAGCAGAAGGCGACAGTTTTCTTCTTTGGCAATGGAAAAAGAGGAGCGGCACAACATGCATGTGTTGTGCTCAAGGAGGAGGTTGGTAGTGGTGGCGTAGCCGGAGTTATAGTTAAGGACGATGAGGGGTGACCGCAACTGCGTCTAACTGGTCCAGATTTGTTGATTGATCTCCTCTTTGGTGAGGAAAATCGATAAGGAAATCATCTATCCTAGTAGGTCAGAGCATCCAGATTGAGCTCACACAATGATGGAGGTGATGTCAGAGCTCGGGGATATCTAAGTTGATGGTGGAGAGACCACGATAGGGTCGGGGGTAGCAGCTATTCGCGACGGTGCTTCCTTCCGCTTGGCGCTGAGGGTTTTCCACCTGCCTAGAGTCCACTAGGACTTTTTCCTAAGAACACTTAGGACTTTCTTGCAAGCTCAGTCACACTTGTTAGATAACAAGTAACCTTAACTTTGAACCCTTTGCTATTATTAAAACACAGGTTTGATCATCTAGTGTTTCCTGCACCAACAATCTCCACCTTTTTTATTATGATAACACAGTTCAAAGTTAAGTAAAATATATAACAATAATTGTAAAAGTAATGCAAAGAAATGCAAAAGAAATACAACATTTAGAACAAGTTAAGAGATTCATTCATAAAGAATTTGTTTAACGATTCATTCATAAAGAATTTGTTAGCTCCCCCTTAATCAGTTAACTTTCTCTTTTTCTTAACTTCAGACATTCTAGCTTCTCTCCCCCTTTGACATATATCAAAAAACTATTTCAAGAGAGTTCACAATAATTTCAAACAGACTATGTTTTGAAAGCTTTGAAAGACACTTAGATTTTTAGAAAAAATAGAGAAAATTTGATAAACCTTTAGTTAAGTACTTAAAAAATTTGATAAATTTTTAATAAAACACTTAGCTTTTGAAAAAAATGGTTTTAAAAAGGCTTTAAACAGATTTTGAAAAAGAATTTTTATAAAGGCTTAGCTTTTAGAAAGATTTGATAAAGACTTAGTTAAGTACTTAAAAACTTTGATAAGAACTTAGTTAAAAATACTTTCACAAAAAAATTGAGCTTTCTTTTTCAAGTAAAATATTTAAGGGGAAAAACTAAACTTTTTTTTTCTCAAAAAAAATTTAACTTTGAAATTAAAAAAAATATTTTAACTTTGAATTAAAAAAAATATTTTAACTTTGAAGTTTTTTAGAAAAACTTTAATTTTCTTTCCCTCCCCTTTGATGAATGCCCAAAAGTTTTACTGTCCTAGAGTCTAGGCATGAGAGTTTAAAGTAAAGAAAAACTTCAAAATAAATATTTATTTTCCTTAACCAAATGTCTAACCTTTAGCTACTAGTTATTTACCATGAGGTAGTAGCTTTCTCCTGATTAGTCAAGTTATGTAAGTATTCCAGTTAGTTTGACTAATGGATAATTTAACTTGATTAATTTGACTTTGGTATTTATTGTCCAGACTTATGTTGATGCATAGATATAAGTATTCTGAACTCCAGGCAATACCCAATGCATCTCACATCATTCTAAGTGTTTTTCATACACAAGTAAGGTAATCATATTGCACTTATGAGATGCTCTGGCTTAAACCTATGAGTACATTCTTTCTAGGGGAATATCCTAGGCTATTTCTAATCTTTGAAAATACTAGTAAAATTGGGAGTTTTCAAAATAATTTTCATAGAATTCTAAAACAAAATATGATTTTGAAAATAATAATAATAACTTTTTGAAATAGTAAAAATTTTAATCTACTCTACTGTGCACATCCCTAATTTTCTTCTAAGTGTACTGAACTCAAATTCAGGTAAGGGTTTTGTGAAGATGTCACCTAGGTTTGACTTGGACTTAACATAGTCAAGTGCAATGCCACCCTTAGCTACGTGATCTCTTATAAAATGATGTTTTACTTCTATGTATTTAGTCCTTGAGTGGTGTATTGGATTTTTAGTTAAATTTATTGAACTTATGTTATCAATTAAAATTTTTATATTTTTGTATTTAAGTTGATAATCTTTTAAGGTATGCATCATCCATAGCAATTGAGATGCACATTCTCCCATGGCTATGTATTCTGCTTCGGTAGTGGATAGAGCAACACAATGTTGCTTTCTACTGGACCAGCTTACTAGGCACTAACCTAGAAATTGGTAGCTTTTCCTTGTACTTTTCTATCTAATTTGCACCCAGCATAGTCTAAGTTAAAAAAAAATCCAACTAAGTCAAATGTACTAGTCCTAGGGTACCAAAGTCCTACACTTAGGGTTTCCTTAATGTATCTAAGTATTCTTTTTACATTTGTTAAGTGTGATTCTTTTGCACAAGATTGGTACCTAGTGCATATATCTACTATAAATAAAATATCAGGTCAACTTACAGTTAGGCATGGTAGACTTCCTATTGCACTCCTATAATATTTTAAGTCTACTGATTTTTCTTCTAAGTCAGAATCAATTTTAACATTAGTTTCCATTGGTCTATTTATATATTTAGAATTTCATATTCCAAATTTTTTTATTAATTCCTTAGCATATTTGGTTTGAAAGATATGAATTTCTTCTTTTGTTTGTTTTATTTGTAAACCTAAGAAGAAATTAAGTTCTCCTACTAGACTTATTTCAAATTTATGTTCCATTAATTTGATAATTTTTTTAAAAATTTTTATATTTGGTTAGCCAAATATCATGTCATCTACAAAAATTTGAGCGATAAAAATATATTTTTCTAAAGTTTTAACAAATAGAGGTTGATCTATTTGGCCTTGGTTAAATCCCTTAGATGTTAGGTATGTTGATAGTCATTCATACCATGCCCTAGGTGCTTGTTTTAGTCCATATAAAGCTTTTTTTAACCTAAGGATATGGTCTAGGTGGTCTAGGTCTTCAAATTCTGGGGGTTGATTTACATAAACCTTTTCTTTGATGAACCCATTTAGAAATATGGATTTTACATCCATTTGGTATAATTTGAATCCTTTATGTGCTGCATAGTCTAATAGCATCCTTATGGATTCAAGTATGACTACGGGTGCATAGGTTTCATCATAATCAAATCCTTCTACTTAGTTGAACCCCTTTGCTACTAGTATAGCCTTATTTCTTACTATATCACCTTTATCATCTAGTTTATTTCTAAATACCCACGTAGTGTCAATTATAGATTTGTTTGTGAGTTTAGGTGCAAGTTCCCAGACCTGATTTCTTTCAAATTGGGTTAACTCCTCTTGCATTATGATTATCTAATCTAGGTCAGGTAGGGTTTCTATAGTTTTGGGTTAAATTTTAGAAATAAGGGCTATTTGGCTTAGGTTTCTATAAGATGATCTAGTTCATGCTCCTAGGGTTGGGTCACCCAAAATTTGGTCAAATGGGTGGTTGGATCTTATCCTAGATGGTCTTGTGTTGGGTTCAACACTAGGTTCTTTCGATTCACTAGGTTTAGATTTAAATTGATTATCTTTTTTGCCATCTATTTTTCTTATATTTTGGTGATTACTTTCTTTGATTAAATTAGATAAGTTATTTTCTTCATCAAAAATTACATTGGTCGTTTCTTCAACTTTTAGGGTATTTTTGTTATAAACTTTATAAATCCTATGGGTTGTTGAATATCGTAAGAATATACCAGTTGAAGATTTTGATGAAAATTTACCTAAATAATCCTTAGTGTTTAATATGTGTACTTTATATCCAAACACTTTTAGATAATTTAGATTGGGTATTTTGTTGTAGTATATTTCATAAGGGGTTTTATTTTAAAATTTATTAATTAATATTCTATTTTGAATTTAGCATGCTATGTTTATTTCCTCAGCATAAAATTGGTTGCTTAGGTTATATTCATTTAACATAGTTCTAGCAACTTCTTATAATGTTCTATTTTTTTGTTCTACTAGTCCATTTTGTTGAGGAGTTCTAGGGCATGAGAACTCATGATTATATCCATCAATTTTACAAAATTTAGTAAATTTATAGTTTTCGAATTCCCCTCTAAGATCACTTCTAATTCTTTTAATTTTGGTATCTTTTTTATTTTCTATTAATTTACAAAAATTATTAAAGATTTTAAAAGTTTCATCTTTGGTTTTTAGAAATTTTACCCAAGTAAATCTTGAGTAATCATCAATTATAACTAAGCAGTATTGATTTTTTTCTTGGTGACTTGGCTCCGTGTGAATTAAATAGGTTTAAATGTATGAGCTCAAGTATTGAGTTGGTTTAACTTAGTTTTGTGGGTTGACTTAGTTTGTTTACCTTGTTGGCAAGCATTACAAATTATATTTTCTAGATTTTTTTAATTTTGGTAAACCTCTAACTATGTCATTTTGACTCATTTTTAAAATGAGTCTCATGTGAGTCAGAAGACACTTTAGTGAGGATGTTGGTAGGTTAATTGTGTAAATATTATTTTTCCTAATTTCCTTAAGTTTGATTTTAGGATTTTTGATATTTTTAATTAAATAATTAGAGTTAGAAAAGGTTACTAGGTATCCGGAGTCACACAGTTGACTTATGCTACATAAGTTGAAATTAAATTTATCAACTAATAAAACTTTTCGAATAATGAAATAAGAACTTAGTTCGATATTACCTGTTTCGATTACCTTAAGCTTTCCTTCATTGTCGAATGCAACTGACCCTAGATTTTTGAGGTTTAGCTTGGTGAACTTCAATCGATCTCCAATCATATGTCTGGAGCATCCACTATCCAACATCCATTTGTCCAAATTGTTATGTTCCTACACATAGAGTATTTGATTTGGATCCAATTTTAAATGGATTATAAGATAGATTGATTGTGTTCAACTCCTTAATTTCCATCTCACCCAATCTAGGTTGTCAATCATGTTATACCAATGGGTGATTGTGAGATGGTTGATTTAATTGGATTAGATTTAAGACAATTTAAGTTAAGTTTAGTTTAGTTAGGTTAAGTTTAGTTTAGTTTAGTTTAGTTAAGTTTTGTTAGGTTAAGTTAATTTTAGTTAAGTTAGGCTATGTTGAGTTTCGTTATGTTTAGTTAGGTTAAGTTAAGTTAGGTCGAGTTGGGTTTCGTTAAGTTAAGTTAAGTTAGGTTAAGTTAAGTTAAGTTAAGTTAAGTTTAGTTAAGTTAAGTTTAGTTTAGTTTAGTTTAGTTTAGTTAGGTTAAGTTAATTTTAGTTAAGTTAAGTTTAGTTAGGTTAAGTTAATTTTAGTTAAGTTTAATTTAGTTTAGTTTAGTTTAGTTTAGTTAAGTTTAGTTTAGTTTATTTTATTTTAGTTTAGTTTAGTTTAGTTTAGTTAAGTTAAGTTTAGTTAAGTTAAGTTTAGTTTACTTAAGTTAAGTTAAGTTTGATTTTTAGTTTTAATTTTTTAAGTTTAATTTTTAGTTCATTAAAGTTAATTGATTGATTGAACTAATTTAAATCTTAATCCATCTCACCCTTCTTCTAGATTGTCAATCAGGGGACCTTATAAGTTTTTGTGAGATGGTTAATTTTATCTTCAATTTAGATTAACGTCTAAGGATTGATTCATATTTGAGTTAGACTAAGGTTTAAAAGTTAGTTAATTAAATATTCATTTCAATAATTGACTTTTAGCTTGTGGCGAGACACTAGACCTTCTTGGATATTGGATTATCAACCACTTCTAAACAAATCATTTTAAAGAAATTAAACATTTAATTTCCTTTATGAAAATACTAGGTATAATTAGTCAAGTGTGAATCAAGCTTAAGTCCTTATCTACCCTAATCTAAGCATGAAAAACAGAAAGTAGTAAAGCATACATCAAACAAATTTATCTAATGAATGTAGTCTTTCTATTGACTGCCCCTAGATCATAGTCTCGATAGAGTCTATCAAAGTAATGGATTGATCCTTGGGGATCCAATATTGACCAAGTTTAACTTGATTAATCAAGCTAGACTTGGAGACCCATACTTGGACTATTCTTCTATTAGCTCGATTAACAAGTGATAAATAAGATCTAAATGTTTGCTTATCCTTATATTCAAGTCCGGACCAATTGTATATGACTCTTTGTTTTCCAAGAATTAGGTCAAGATTGTTAGAACCTAAAGTGAACCATTCCAATGTATCCTTCAATTTCTTGACTTGACTTTCAAGCTAGAATTTTCTTCCTCAAGTTTTTGGACTTGAGTTGAAGTTCCAATCTAAACCAATTCTGTCAAAGAGCTTGGGATAGTCATTTCCTTGAGGGCTTTGACCTCCTCTAGGAGTGACTTGACTAGGAGGTTGGACTTAGCTAACTTTCTTGACAAGTAAGAAATCAAGTTATGCCATCTAATTAAAGATATGCTTACATTGGTTTGGGAACCTTCTGAACCAAATATGGATCTGTGAATTCACTCAAACTCAGCTTCCGATTCTGTCTCGGACTCAGATTCGACAACTCGCTCTCAAGCTGGAAGTGCAAGGAAACTTGTTTGTTTTAGATCTTCATCGGAGTCTTCCAATGATGATTCATCCCATGCTGCTTGTAGGACCTTCTTTCTTCATTGCTTCTTCGCTTCCTTCTAATTTGGACAATTCGCCCCTTGATGTGTCCCTTTTTGTTGCACCCATAGCAGGTGACTTCAAATTTTGTTTTGAAGCTTGGGCTTGGTTGCATCGTCTTTGACAGGATCACCTTTTTGATCTCCCATTTTGTGAATCCCCTCTTTTTCTTGTATAGTTTTCATACAAGGTTCACTAGTTTGATAGTGATCTCATCGTCATCTTCTGAGTCTAACTCGTTTTCAGACTCGGGTTTGATTCGGTGCTTGACTTTTGGTTCCTTTGTTCTATTTGTACCTGCAATAAGAGCAATACTTTTCCCGACCGAGGGTGTGTTAGTCTGTTTATGTAATTCGAATTCTGAAAATAATTCATCTAATCTAATTGAGGAAAGGTCCTTAGAGACATTGTAAATATCAACCATTGATGCCCACAAGGTTTTCCTAGGAAATGCATTTAGTGCATACCTGATGACGTCGTGATTCTCCACCTTCTGACCAATTGCGTGGAGGTCATTGAGAAGGTCTTAGATGTGTACGTGTAGTTGACTCGTAGATTCGACATCCTACATTTTTATGTTATACAATTTATTTAAAATTAAATCTCTTTTACTTACCTTAGTATCTTAGCATCGGAGGTCTAGCAGAAAGTCTTGGAGCCTCGGACGCTGAGCAAAAGTCCAGTCGATCTGAAGGACTGGTTTGACAAAAGTATACTCTCCTGAGTGGAGTAGGTGTGGACGCGTTCCCCAATGAGGGAACAGTAGGCGTCGGCTAGACCTAGGGTTTCCGGTCGAAAATCTGAAGTCAAAATCGGACAGTCCTGAGACCGTCAAATACTTGTGTTTGATTTATTTTTCATAACTATATTGTCCTAACTTTATTTTGCAGGATATGGTTAGTTTGTTAGACTAACATATTTTGTAGGAAGTAATTTGGACATCTACGCCTCGGGTAACCAATAGAGATGACATCGTAGCAAGGCGCGAGGGTACCCTCATGGAGCTTGAGTGTGCCCTGGACCTGGCGCGAGGGCGCCCTCCAGGAGGTTGGAGGCGCCCTCAGGCAGATAAGCGGTGACCTGTTCAGAGCTCATCTTTGCTGCGGATTTGGCACGGATGAGGGTGCCCTCCGGGGTGTTGGAGGCACCCTCCACGAGCTTTATAAGCATGTTCCGAGCAGCAGCTTCACAACAATTGACAATAGCGATCTTTCTTCCATGTGCTGCTCAAAGAACATTCCAACAAAGCTGCAACTCAACTCTGACGACCAGACGCTTCAATTCTACTATTTCTTTTTGTCGTCGGTATATTTTATTGCATTTAATTGTACTTCAAGTTGTAAAAGATTTCCAAATTGATAGTGATTGTCCACCGAAAGCGATCAACGATAGCGGACCTTGGAGTAGGAGTCGTCCCAGGCTCCGAACCAAGTAAATCTTGGTGTTTGTGTTGTTTGTTTTAATTTCCGTTGCGTTTTACGCTAAGTTTTCCAAAATGAAAGTGAAAGTCACGAGCGTTATTCCGCCCGCCCGGCCCCCCTCCCCCTTTAGCGCTTTCGATCCAACACAATAGGTTGCTAAATCGATTTGTCTAATTTATTCAACATGGTTAATTAATAAGAAGCCTTTTTCGTAAAGCACAGTAGGTTGTTGAATCATTTAGCCTACTCAATTTAGTATGATAATCGATTGGGGCAATCGTTGGAAACATTTTTACGAGATCATAGAAGGTGTTGAAATCGATTGGGGTAATCGATTCAACTGGGATCAATAGATTAGACTAATCGATTGAACTATTGTCGCGAAGAACAAAAAGTTTTTGAATCGATTGGCTCAATCGATTAGAATCTACTAATCAATTGATATGACTTATCAATCAATTA
Source organism: Zingiber officinale (assembly GCF_018446385.1). Taxonomy (NCBI): domain Eukaryota; kingdom Viridiplantae; phylum Streptophyta; class Magnoliopsida; order Zingiberales; family Zingiberaceae; genus Zingiber; species Zingiber officinale. The sequence continues at coordinate 93,530,234 of NC_056003.1, forward strand.
AACGAACTAAAAAGAGTCGTTCTGTAAGTTTTGAATGGTTGATCCGATATGACAATCGATTGAGATAAGGCCAATCTATTGGGAGGTATTTTCCAGCCTAAGACGAATCCTAGAAAAGGAGGTTTTGTGAAGAGAATGAACCGTCGGTTCTTGAAAAGTTTAAAGTAAAATATTGTTGTATTTCTAACTGATCAAAAGACATCTCCAAGCAACAAGATCGAAAGCTAAGCAAGATTTCATTATTGTAAAGTCATTTTCGATTTTCTTTATATTTGCTTTTTCTTTTCTTGTTGTATTCTCGTGCTTGAGATTATACGAGACTTCTCTGCTTAAGGAAAGTTTCCAAAAAGGAGGTGTTCATAAGGGATAATATGTGTGAAGAGTGGATCCTTATGTTAGTTATCTCAAAGAAGTGAATATCAAGTAAAATAGAAAGAGTTCGCATGTGCTTATTTTGCTTTAAGTTTTGGTTGTCAATCAAAGTCAAAGAAGCGAAGCCACCATGACCATCCATACTTGTTAAATGGTACAAGTTAGAGATATTCTCTTTACTTGGTTTTGCCATGAAGATCCTCCTTTTTTTTTATGCATCCATTTATTTGATATTAATCTTTAGTGTGTACGATTGATCTTCATCCAATATTAACACTCGATGATCTGTTCTCATAAGCATTTACTATACTGACATTTAAAAAAACATGCGCTCATTCCAATTTATATACTACTATATAAATCACAATCATCAATTGTCAATATTTGTTTTTGGTCTTTTGTTACCAACTTTTTTGTATATGTCATCGATATGAATGGTTGGACATATATGAGTCTCATTTCCAATAGAACGTAAACTAGCTGGAGGGGCATTTATTGGCTAGATTTGTCCTACTGCTCTACAAATCAATTTATTTAATTAACAAGTGATATAGATCCATTTTAATTAGTACCAAAATTATGCATGATTGAATATAATCAATACCATATATATATATATATATATATATATATATATATATATATATATATATATATATATATACTATGAATTTGTCTGCAATGATTCTTGATACTATTTTTCTCCCCCGTTAATTAACAGTGTACTATTTCTGAGTTTTAAGTACCGTAAATTTACCTCCACGATCCGATCCTCATCTATAAATAGATGGGGGGAGTTGCTCGATACTCTGAACACGCAATCACTTGAGCGAAGTGAGTGATATATTAATTAACCATGGCTGCCCTCGTCATGCTCTCTGTTACTGTCCTCCTCGGCCTCCTCCTGCCTTCCTCCATGGCCAACAACGTTCTCTATACCTACAAGGATTTGCTCACCGTTGAATCCCTCACCAACGAGAACTATAAGTTTGAAATGCAGTCCAACTGCAACCTGGTGCTGTCCGACAATGACACCAACAGGATCCTGTGGTCCTCCAACACCACCGACAAAGGCCATAACTGCTTCGTCCGCTTGCAGGCCAACGGCGACCTCGTCATCTTCAACGGGAAGAACGAGGTTGTTTATTCGAGCAACACCGCCGGCAAGGAGGACAACGACAAGTACATCCTCTTCCTGTATCCCGACGGCCACATCATCATCTACGAACCTAAATGGACCCAACCCAACAACACCGACAATTACACGAACAGGAAGATCGCCATGGTGACTAAGAATTAGTAAACGGGCTTCACCACGAACCATGCATGGATCGCTATTAAATAATTAGCTATATATAGGCATAAATAATTAGCTACATGCATGGTATCGTAGCCTCGTTTTTATGTTGTACGTATCGTATGTACGGTTAAGTCGGTGTGAGTCCATCGCCTTAATTATCTACTGGCATGCTCTGCTTTAATAACGTTGAAATTAAAAAGAAAAAACTATTAATTAATTAAAGAAATCTAATAGCATGCATATATTATATATAAATTGAAAAAAAATAAAATAAAATTAATACCAGGTGACCGGAATCTAATTAACCTTACAATAATATTATTGGCTAATGTTTAAGATTTTCGAGGAGAAGATTTTTTTAACTTTTAGAGACCTTCTCTAACTGAAATATAGAATCATCAGTTAAAATAGTGGATATTTATTCAAATATAATAAATAATAATTATTTATTGTTATATATAGAGATAATAGTTTTTCATTTGTTTTCTTTAAATATTTATTGTCTCTCATATAAATTTAATTAATAAAAATATTTTGACTATATCATAAATTATTTTATATAAATCAACTTTAACTTAACTCTAATTAATCTTACGGATGATCATGATCTAAAATACAATTTAACAAACAATTAAACCTTTCAATCATCTTCGGAAAAAAATCTTATAGATAAATCTACTAGGATAAGAAAAGTTGTGGACGATGGTGTGGTTTATAAATTATAATTAAGTTCATTCGATGTCGCACTTCGTACGAGCAGAAATTCAAAATTTTATGTCGCCGTCCAGCTATTTATAATTAAAAATGAATAATAAATTTAAAATTTTCTTATATTTGTTTTCAACCTTTTAATATCGATCCACTTTGGTGTTCATTATTGTAACAGCTTGTTTTCCCAAAAGAAGCGGATATGCTTCTATATTACTAAAATAAGCACCTTAATTTTTAAATTATAAAAAAGAGCACAAAGAAATAGTGATATTCCTTTTCTACCCTTCCGGTCAACCTCCTAAATCCTCCCCTTCCCTCCCACGTCGTTTTCCAATGCATCCAAGCCATGTTAGTTTAAGTTTAAATTTAAAATTAATAAAATGGTTCGGATGCATGCGAGACTCATTCCCCTCTTTCTTACCTCATGGAAATCCATTGTTATCGTCCCCCACTGAAACCTTGGCTTCGTGTGTCCCGACGTACAGGGTTTTTTCGAAATAATCCACACAATATGTCCCTCTAAGGCAATGACAAGGCTTTCCGACAAAATCAATACAACTAAGGCGACGGACGTTAAGGGTTTCCGATGAAATCCACACAGAGGTATGTTCATTCAAGTATTTAGGCTTTTGTTTGCCGTAAAAACTCTCCTTTCATAATGAAACAAGAAGCTGCGGCAGCAAAAGTAAGTATCATGAACTTGTTCATCTTAGAAACTCATAGGATATATCCAGAAACCATAGGATATATTCAGAAAGCGCCTGATATGGAATCATGACATTGGGCATGATATGGTAAAATATCAGGCCCAACGTGGGCTTGATATATTATCATATCAAACTCACGTTGATATATCCAGAAAGCACTTGATATGAGATCATCACGTTGGCCTGATATGGTAAAATATCAAGCCCAACGTGGGTCTGATATGATCTCATATCAAGCCCAACGTGGGTCTGATATGTTCTCATATCAAGCCCAATGTGGGCCTGATATTTTACCATATCAGACCCTCCAGAACAATGTGCATATCGATTTGGAAAATATTCTACAGTTTTGTTTTTGCTGTTAATAAATTAAATTTGTAAAAATTGTAGGATGTAGTTGATTTTGGCCCGAAACTATATTGAAATAGTGTGTTAGGTCACTTTAATAGTTTTTTTCGACCATCCATAATTAAATAAAGACATTAGGGAGATGTTATTTTATATGATCGACACATAGCAATGATCAAATAGTCCCTTTTTGTGTTTTCTTGGACATATAAAAAATCCATCATATCCATGGTATACTGGTCAATATATTTCAAAATTGAGATATAACATCTCAAACCTTTAGATTCTCAGGTACGACTCCCATTTTTTAATCTTAAGCACCAAATAGTTTTATAAATTTAATGTTTTATTTTTTTTATTTTGGTATGCAAAAAAATATCGTACAATATAACTATTAATTTGTGATTTTCAAGTGTATCTGTTGCATTTACACGAAGAGACATATCTTTATTGCTTGATTTTGCAAACCGAGGTGCTTCGGTTCCTATTAATTCAAATCAAGCCTCGGGTGACCTTTTTCTTGGTCACTTCTCAAATAGCAAACCCATTACTAAATCAAGAATTGAGGAGTTATTGAAATTTTATTCCAATAGAGTTGAAGCACATGCTGATGTTTTATTATTTTGCAAATTCTATATTTTATATATATTTATTTGTGTCTTATTTTCTTCTAGTACATATAAACTTCCTTTAGGTCTTATAGATATAGTAGATGATTTTGAGAATCTTGGTAGATTCAATTAGCTTGAAGCCATCCATCAATTTATGGCTCCACAATTAGCTACGATTGGGGATTTATTTTCATCAACTCAGACATATGACCCCAAGGCCTTCACACTACCTTACCTAAATGGATTTGCTGGTCTTTTGGCTGTGATTATATTTTCTATGTTAAATTTGATAATATTTTATGGAAATTTATGATTATATAACACTTATTATGATAAATTAGACATGATTTTTTAAGCATGCTCCAATCCAAAAATCATACAATATTGAAGGATCACGAATTAACAAGTGAAGGAATATTCCTTCACATATTAGTAAGGTGAGGACCTTGTTAGACCGAGTATCACCTGAAAAGGTAAATATTGAAGACTGTCACCTATATAAAGTAAATATACAGTTTATTACATGTGTTTTTATAATTGTATAAGTTATTATTGAATTAATCCCTACCCAATTTGAAAAAACATTGGTTGAGAACCTTGATTTGGCTGTTGATATTCCACGTCTATTGGAAACACCACAATTAGATGAAGTTGGATGGCAAGGTAATGAGGAATGTTGTAAATGCATCATTCAAGTAAACAAAATCAAGGAGATAACATTGGAGAACATGCATCTGAATGAAAGGGTGAAAGAATTAATCAAAATAATAGAAAATAAAGGCATGCAAGGTTAAGCAAGCGAGCGTGTAGTCGATCCACAAGACCCAATTGCTTTTGGAACAAGGAGTAGGAGAGTACGTGACCGTAGTCGGTATGATTATAGGGATACTCCAAGCGATAGTCCATTGTGGTGAAAAGTTTTATCTAAGAGGAAGCGGAGCAAAATACAAATATACAAGCCTATCGAGAACATCATAGCAGCAGAAGAGACTGAAAAAGTTGTAAAAGAAAGTGAAGCTAAAGATGTTATTGACAAGGGCAAAGGAAAATTTGATGGGGTTGATATGGAAGAAGAAACAGAGATTATCTCAATGTCGGAAGGCAATTCTGAAGAAGAGGCGGAAAAGGATGCACTTAGGATTGCACAACTCAACAAAATGAGAAAATAAGTCATTGCCATAAGTGTGTATCTACATATTAATTAGTTTTAGATGTTAGATTTAAATTATTAATTCAATGTGTTTAATGTCTCTGGTCATAGAATGTGAAGAAGCAATTTAAGACTTCGAAGAAGAAAAAACAAGACAAAGATGTGGCCTACCTGTTAAAACAATTGGAAAACCTAAAGTATGGTAGTGTGAATTCTGAAATACATACTCTATTTAAATCAGTGAAAAGTTTTGAAAATTAATCGATTCATTCCTTAATTTATTAGAGCAATTGATTTACTTTGCAGGCGTACAACTAATTTTGTTTGGGAGGAACCATCCTTTGGTTTAAATATGGCTTCCTTCTTATCTGGTGTGAATGGAGAGGTGTTTACAAAAGGGGAGTTAATAGACACCAATTGTAAAATTTTATTTAGGGGGACATCCTCATCTGGTAGGTCATATAACAAGTCTATATATTGTTCCATCTTCTTCACTATAAGGAATTTAAAGTATTTGCTGATATATAATATCTTACGAGATTTTATTAGTTTGTTAAGTAAATCTGCCTTTACATATTTGTAGTCGGTGAAAAAAATTCGCAATGAAGTTTGGCATGCAACAAGTGATAAACACAGATATTAAAGATGAAGGGGTTAGGTATAATTTTATACCTTTGTCCACTAGTAGTGCACACTTTCACTTGTTGGTGGTGGACACCAAAGCAATAACTATCAATCATTATAATTCTCTTGCAAGTAGTTCTAAATCGAAATATGAGTTTAAATTAGAGGTGAGCAACCAATATTCATGTGTATGTTAGTATTGTATTATAAATTTAAAATTATATTTGATGTTTATTTGATAAATTGTTTGTTCATTCTTATAGGTGTTGGAGATAAAACAATATACTCATGAGCAACTTGCTGCTATTCATCCTTATTTAGAAAGTCATCATCCATTAGACAAATGAGTCTATCTCACAATAGAATGTCCACAGCAAGAAGCCAGGTAAGTAAATGAGAAACGGTATGAATATGATAATTGTATAATAAATATGAAAGACTAAATTGCTGATGTTATTTACAGCGTTGATTGTGGCTTCTTTATGACCCAATACATTCAATGTCTGTTATATGATTTAGAGATGAACTTTAAACAAGCATATATGAAAAAATTTAGAATTGATGTACTAGCATCAATCTTGAAGGACAGATTCTGCATAAAATCAGATAAATTATCCAGTGTTGTAAGAAAAATTGTTGGGTACGGAATGTAAAGCTAAATTTTTCAAAAGTGGTGTTACTTTGATCATCTTTGTACATCCAGTGTTGTAATGTAAATATACATTTTTGTATATTATTGTTACTTTGATCATGTTTGTATGTATAACATCCATTGTTGTACATCCATTTGTTCGACCTGATATGGTGCTATATCAAGCCCACTCTGGGCTTGATACGGAAAATATCTAACCCACCTTAGGCCTGATATATTTTCATATCAGGCCCAACGGTGGGCCTAATTTGGGAAAATATCAGGCCCACGGTGATTCCTGATGTGAGAATTGTATAGTTAAATTATTTTGTGAATAATAAATAGGGTTGTAAATTGAGTTTCAACTCTAAGTTACGACATAAAAATGAAGAATCTTGTTGTGCTTGTAAGTTAAAACTCGAAATTGTGCAATGTTCATTGAATTCCAGCAAGTGCACTGTTCCGTGCCAAATGGCACGACACAATATAACTTCATTGACAATGGTTATAACCTAGGTTTGATACCATATCTACCTTCTCCTCACTCAACCCTTCCCATTCATTGAGAGTTTGGTGAAATCTGACTACCCTAGGTCCATCAGTGGATTTTGGTCAAAACTCACTGATGGACCTAGAGAGGTTAGATTGCACCCAAATCGTTGTGGCTTTCTCATGCATCAAGGACTCCAACGATGTTGTCTATCGTTGATTTTGCTCTCTCTGGAGGTGATTTAATTTTACGATAATTTTTAGTCCCAACGGTGAGCCTAATATGGGAAAATATCAGGCCCACTCTAGGCCTGATACGGAAAATATCAGGCCCATGGTGATTCCTGATGTGAGAATTATATAGTTAAATTATTTCGTGAATAACAAATAGGATTGTAAATTGAGTTTTAACTCTTAGTTATAACATAAATATGAAGAATCTTGTTGTGCTTGTAAGTTAAAACTTGAAAGTGTGTAGTGTTCATTGAATTCCAGCAAGTGCACTGTTCCGTGCCAAATGGTACGACACAATAACTTCATTGACAGTGGTTATAACCTAGGTGTGACACCATATCTACTTTCTCCTCACTCAACCCCTCTCATTCATTGAGAGTTTGGTGAAATTTGACTACCCTAGTTCCTGTTGGTGCAGTAAGCATCCGATGATCGAACCTCAGTTTTGATAATGGAAAAGGGATTCAAAGTTAAGATTCCTTGTTATCTAACGTGGTTAAATAAGGTTTCAGAAAAGTCCTAACTGCGGTTAGGCAAGGGAAAATCCTAAGGGGGGGGTAACCTTAGGTCCTAGGGGGCGGTAACCCTAGGTGAAGGAAAATCCTAAGGGGAGGCAACCTTAGGTCCTAGGGGGTGGTAACCCTAGGTGAAGGAAAATCCTAAGGGGGGGGGGGGGGGCAACCTTAGGTCCTAGGGGGCGGTAACCCTAGGTGGAGGAAAACCCTAAGGGGCGGCAACCTTAGGTCCTAAGGGGCGGTAACCCTAGGTGGAGGAAAACCCTAAGGGGCGGCAACCTTAGGTCCTAGGGGGTGGTAACCCTAGGTGGAGAAAAACCCTAGGGGGCGGTAACCCTAGGTCCTAGGGGGTGGTAACCCTAGGCGGAAAGTCCAGTCGGTCTGGAGGACCGGACTGGCATCAGGTAATCTCTCCTGAGGGGAGTAGGTGAGGACGCGTTCCCCGTAGAGGGAACAGTAGGCGTCGGGTCGACCTAGGGTTTCCGGAACAGTAGGCGTCGGGTCGACCTAGGGTTTCCGGTAGGAAACCCGAAGTTAGGCTCGGATAGTCCGGAGACTATCAATATCACTTCTATTATGCGTTATGTGCTAACTTTGTGTTGCAGGGTATATTTTGGATTAATGTATCTTGCAGGGACCAAAGTGCAAAGGTTAACCTCGGATGAACAGTGTCCGAGGCGCCTCGGGTGCAAAAGTTGACCTGGCTGCGAAGCTTCAATGGAGGCGCCTTGAAGGGGGTTTAAGGCGCCTTGGAAGGCGCCTTGAGCAGGGTTTGAGGCGCCTTAAGCAGATGAAGTTCGACCAGATCAAGTTTGATCCGTGCGGAAGAATCGGCTGCATGGAGGCGCCTTGAACAGCCTTCAAGGCGCCTTGAACACCCTTTATAAGGGGGTTTCGACCAGCACTTCAGTACATCAAGTCTTAAGTGATTCAAGTGCTACGTGCTGCTCCAAACGACGTTCCGAAGTGCTGCTACTTGTGCCCGACGACCAGGAGCTCCGAATCTTCATTTCTTTGTCGTTGGTATAATTATTTACTGTCGTTCATTGTACTTCAACTTGTAATCTTTTATCGAGCTTATAGTTGTTGCCCACCGGAAGCGATCAAGGATCGCGGGCCTTCGAGTAGGAGTCGCATTAGGCTCCGAACGAAGTAAACGACCGTGTCTCTGTGTTTGTGTTTATTTACATTTTCCGCTGCGTATTTTACTCCGATAGTTTTACGAATCGAACGAAATAGCCACGAGCGCTATTCACCCCCCCCTCTAGCGCGGTCTCGATCCAACAATTGGTATCAGAGCGGGGTCGAAAAAGAATTTAGATATCTCCACAATAGCATGATATTGTCCACTTTGGGCCTAAGCCCTCATGGTTTTGCTCTTGGGCTCTACCCAAAAGGCCTCTTGCCAATGGAGATATCTTTTCTCTTATAAACTCATGATCTTTCTCATGTGTTTCCAATATGGGACTTGTTTGGAACCTTGCAATCCCAACAGTTCCATCAATGAGTTTTGGTCAAAACCCACTTATAGACCTAGAGAGGTCATATTACACCCCAAATCAATTCCTGTGGCTTTCTCATGCATCAAGGACTCCAACGGTGACATCTATTATTGATTTTTATCTCTTTGGAGGCGATCTAATCTTACGATAATATTTAGTTCCAACGGTGAGCCTGATATGGGAAAATATCAGGCCCATCATTAGGCATGATAGGGAAAATATCATGGCCACCTTGGGCCTCGTATGGAAAATATGATATCACAATTAGATATAAACCAATTTTTGGACATAACAACATCAAAATTTTTAATGTAACAGTAATTTTTTTACATATATATATTGAATTATGCATATAGACAAGAATCACACTTGCTCGATCCAGTTTTTGTCTGTCATAATTTTATGTCCAGCTCTAAATCTATAAGATTTAATTTGAGTTTGCTTAAATGTGGTTGATCTCTTAAACATCAAACTCTTCACATAGCGCATTACAAAAAAGGCATAATCTAATCTGCAAGATAAATTTTTTAAGTAGGTAAGAATCATTTAAATTCAAGAAATTTATAGGTGGTAGACAATTACTTACGAATTGCTTTGTGTTGGGCCATCTATTTGAATCGTTTTAAACTCTCTAGATGAAATAGGTTGTAGTCCTTGATGCCACATTTCAAAGTATAAGTTGTCCATACCTTTAAAAAATCTCCACCTACACGTAAATGACATTATTAATCAATACATATCGAAAGCTTAATGTGTTAAATATATATAACTTAATACTTACAGTTGTTTCAAATACAACAGTGTAATTGTCTGTATACCCGAGAGAGTTATAATGAATGAATAGACATTCTTCCATGTCGATGACCATTAGATGCCAATGATCATCTTTGTTATCAAGCAAACAGAAGATATATTTAATGGCTCCATATTCATCAGTTTAACAAGTTTGTTGCAAGACTTCTTCTTTCATCATCTCAAACATATTCTATGTAAACAAGATCCATTTTAAAGACTAAAGTCCAGAAATAATAAATTAGATGATTTACGGTAGTCAAATACTTACAGCAAAGGAAACCCCACAAAAGATGGATGGCAAGTATGATTTTCCACAGGTTTTGGCTTCATGTGCGATAATTGAAAAATATGCATTAATACAATCACCATGTGTCCATTGAGTCCAATCAAACAATGTAATAAATCTTCCATATCTAGTGAGAAAATTGAGTTGCACCAGACTGGAAGCGTCGTAACCCTTCAGAAACAATAAAAACATAGTAACAATTTTCCACTATTAATATTATTAAACTCCATAATTCATTAATGGTTTACATAATGATGCAACTATGCTACCAACTAACATACTTTAATTGACTAATCTTCAATAATGCATCTACTATAAATATGCTTTTATTCTTCTTGAAAGTTGTCTTCACTTGCTGACCAAATTTATAGACAAAAATGTCATTGAGGATTAAAAGATGAGTATGCTTTTCACACCCTATTTATTCATCCTTATTCTATCTCAATATGTCTTGAAACCCTACCTTCAATATTTGATTTTTGACATCTTGAAGATGAGTACATTTGATTTGTTGACTTGATGAAACGGTGGAACTTATAGTTGATGTGACATTAGCTACTGAATTTACATGTTGAACAATCTCTTTGCCTTTCCCCTTACCTTCAGATATAACTTTTCTATCAGTTCTCTTTCCTTTGGGCCCTTGTTAAAATGTTCTTCACAATCTCTTTACTCTTGTATGTGTTTGTGGTATGACCTCTTTATCCGTGATAGAGGCTGCTTGTGTTTTTTCATATTCTGTCAACTGTAGCTCAGTTTAGAGCTCTTTGATTTTCCTTTCAGCATCAGCAATTATCTTATCTTTTGTTGTTAAGAGATTATCCTTTTCATTTATGGTCATGGCCATCTCCCTTTTAACCTCCAAACCAATGGCCTCCAATTGAGGAGCCATGAAACTATAAACCACATTACACTAGTTAAACCTGGCTAAGTTGTCTAAATCATCTAGGCAGTCAATTAGTGATAACACAAGTAATCTAGCAACGCTGCTAGTACCATAAAACAGGACAGTTGCCAAAAAAATATAGAATATAAAGCTGACAGTACAGCTTTGTCATTTGATCTTGACTTCATTATTAGTTCCTCCAAATGCTTAGTAGAACAATCAAACTCTTGAAAAACCTCCATGTACAGTAGGTTGGATGCCTTATTTAAATCAAGTGGAACTGTATCTCCATTGTTGGGTAGGCCTAGAATGAGTGAAACAACAACCTTTGTAAATTATAGTTTTTTCCCATGGAAGATGAAGCTGTGTTTCTCTGAATCCCAATTATCAAACATATTTTGGACCACGACTCTTACATAAGGGCAATTAGTGAGGTCGAGAACCCACGTGAAGGGAGTGCGTAGAATCAACTATTCTTGTTGTGTTATCGGTTGAACAGAAGAAATAAATTCCGTGAAATGGAAATGAGTACTTTTCTAGTTTATTCTTTTACTGTGCCCTCTGTTTACATAACTAGGATAACTGGGTCGAGCAGCACCTCCACTTGAGGACTCTGTTTTTTAACAATTCCCTAACTGAGCAAGCATAGCAAGCATAAACCAACCGTCACAATCAAAATGAATTTGGCCGCCCTAAACACTAACAATAACCCAGGAGAAAAAAAAAACTAAATAAGGATTGGAGCTACGTACATTTGAGAAAGAAGATGGTGACAATCCTAAGCCACAGGTTTAGGGTTTGTGAAATGTTAAGTTTTCACCTCGCTCACAATTTAGTTGACCTAATTTTGAGAAAGAAGATGCACGGAAGCAGATGTGTTCTGTAAATCAATATAGGCCTGATATTAGACCATATCAAACCCGACATGGGCCTGATATAAGAAAATATTAAGCACGACTTTGCCTTATATGACAACTGGGCCAAGGTGGGCCTGATATTTTCCGTATTAGGCCTAGAGTGGGCCTGATATGGCACTATATCAGGCCCAACGGTGAGCCTGATATTTTTCTATATCAGGCCCACTGTTGGGACTGAAAATTATTATAAGATTAGATCGCCTCTAGAGAGTCCAAAATCAACAATAGACGACATCGTTGGAGTCGTTGATGCATGAAAAAGCCACAACAATTGATTTGGGTGCAATCTGACCTCTCTAGGTCCATCAGTAGGTTTTGACCAAAATCCACTGATGGACCTAGGGTAGTTAGACTTCACCAAACTCTTTGTGAATGGGAAGGGTTGAGTGAGAAGAAGGTAGATATAGTGCCACACCTATGTTCTAACCACTGTCAATGAAGTTATTGTGTTGTACCATTTGGCACAGAACAGTGCACTTACTGGAATTCAATGAACATTGCACAATTTCGAGTTTTAACTTATAAGCACAACAAGATTCTTCATTTTTATGTCATAACTTAGAGTTGAAACTCAATTTACAACCCTATTTATTATTCACGAAATAATTCAACTATACAATTCTCACATCAGGAATCACCGTGAGCCTGATATTTTCCCATATCAGGCCCACCGTTGGGCATGATATTTTACCATATCAAGCCCACCGTTGGAAAATATAGATGAAACCTAATTCAACTTATTGTAATTTAGTTAGAACTTACAGATGATATGGATGTACTACATACAACATTTTCCAAGATCGCCTACATACAAAAGATATGGATCCATTCTGCCTTCATACAAAATATATAAATCAACCATAATATTCCTTCTTACAAAATATTCCTGCATACATATACCCGTAAGTCAATTAGCAGGGGCTGGCAACATTCTACAAGTCCTTCGATTATGACCAAGTTGTTTGCAATGGTTGCATTTGATTTTTACCTTCCCGTTATGTTTTGACTCGGTCCGTGCCTTCTTTCTCCTACCGGGCTACACAAGGCTACGGGGACATAGAACTATAAAGTTGTTTACACTGCAAGGCCAAAATTCCTTGCTTTGACAAGGATAAATACAATCCATATAAGTGGTTTTCCAATTTTTCAAATGAAAATAATGCTCAAAATACGGGAGTGTATCCATGTTCCGATGAATGATTACAAAAATAGCATGTGAGCAAGGCAATCTAGAATTTTGAAACTCTCCATAGTTGCAATATTTTCTTTCTAAATCAACAATGTATGAAGTACTTCAGGTCTCTATTCCATTTCAGATTGAGACTACGGATGGACTTTATATGGTCTAGCTTTTTCTCACCTTGAATCCATTTCTATAGTAGCATTAGGCACTACAACAAAAACCCTCATAGACATCGGTTTTCCACCTGTGTCTATTACATGTTCGACCGATGTCTATGAAGGCGATGTAAAAGGTCTGCCATTTTAGACATCAGGTTAAAACCGGAGTAATATCACTTAAAGACATCGGGTGTAAAACCGATGTAATATTATATGTTAATAACAGTACCAGTTTTGACAGCGGTATACAACTGATGTAATATTAGTTAATGACACCGGTTTTACAACGGTGGAAAACCGATGTAATATCAGTATTGTTTAACAACACAAATTCGATTTCCGAAACAGTGAAAAATCGCCAGTATCCAAGAAAATACACAAATATTCACAAATTACACAAATATTCTTCTTCCAACAGTATCCATAAAATACACAAATATTCACAAATTACATAAATATTCTTCTTACAACAGTATCCATAAAATACACAAATATTCTTTTTACATCAAAAGCTAATAGATATTGTACACATCAAGGTAGAACATCGTGAGTCAAAAATCAAGCTGAGGCTACATTAAATTATGAGAATCAAAATCTGTTCAACTTGCTATACTGCTCCATTCTTCTTGCGCCTTTCATTTCCCTAATCTCACCACTTTTCACCTTCAAATGCCTAGTTTTCTGAGTTAAAACATCCACTGTTCTAATCTGTCAAACAAAAGTATCATTTGGTCTACTTAACTACAGCAAAGAACAAAAATAGAAGAAATATACATGCTGTAGAAGTCCTAGAATATCACCATCAGAAAGAAAAAATCACACTTGGTGGACATAAAACCTCAAACATATCCAACAAACTACCTCTTGCAGTTCCCTCTTGACATTTTCCAGCCCACCAATATCATCCCAGCTGACATTTGGTACTTCAACAACCTGATCAAAACCCAACAAACTATCAGCATATCTCAAGGTAGAAATAGAAGTGGTTTTTAGGTCATTCATCAACATATGACAGTAAACACAAGTTACCAACCAAACACATGAGGCTATAGAATTTCTTGAGTTGAAAAAGGTAAGTTTAATTTAGAAAGAACACCAATGTCAAATTTCTCATTTTCAATTCTTGCAGCAACAATTTATTTAAAAAATTCATGTAGATAATCATATTTAGAAGGAAAAAAACTAACTGAAAATGATTACAATTACCAAAACAAAGACTTACAGTTTCACGGAGGGCAGATGGGTTACTAGATCCCAAAGCAGTCTTAAAGTGTTCATTTGTAACAGACATAGAATTGAGATTCTCAGCATCAATTGATTCATCTTCTAGATCAATTATGTCCATCTTTTCACGGATACACTAGAGAGTAGCTTCAGTGCATAAAGCAGCAAGGTCAGCCCCAACATAGCCATGAGTATCCTTAGCAATCCTTTCCAAATCAACCTGCATTGAATAAATCAAATTTCATAACTTGGACATTCACTGCAAGATATCTATTAACAAGGTAACAACAATTGGTAATGTTCACATACATCATCAGATAGCTTCATGTTCTTAGTATGGATGCGAAGAACCTCCAATCGGCCAACCTTATCAGGAACACCAATGTCAATTTCTCTGTCAAACCAACCAAATCGTCTAAGAGCTGGATCGATACTGTTTGGCCTGTTCGTAGCCCCAATGATAATTACATGAGCATGAGACTTCAACCCATCCATCAGTGTCAATAGTTGAGACACTATGCGCCTTTCAACTTCCCCATGAGTTTTCTCTCTCTTAGGAGCAATGGAATCAATCTCATCAATGAAGATAATTGAGGGTGCATTTTTCTCTGCTTCCTCAAAAGCCTTCCTCAAATTACTCTCACTCTCACCGGCTAGCTTTGACATGATCTCTGGACCATTGATGCAAAAGAAAAAAGCTCCTGTCTCATTTGCGACTCCTCTAGCTATTAATGTCTTACCTGAACCAGGTGGACCATACAACAAAATACCTTTTGGCGGCTTGACACCAATAGATTTAAATAGTTGAGGATGTCTTAGAGGAAGCTCTACTAGTTCCCTTATCTAAGCCATTTGTTTCCTAACTCCTCCAACATCATCATAACCTACCTCATCAAGCCTGCCCTCGTCTTCTCTTTTTACCGGCTCCCCCTCATAGAAAATCTCTGTATCAGGAGCAACAATGCAGTACTCTGCAGGATCAGTTTCTATAACCTTAAACTCAACACTCCTCATCCCACCCCTAACAAGGAAAAGATCCCCTTTTCTAACAGGATGATATGCTTCCAAAAAATAAGCTGCAAAAATGTTAAATTTTAAGTCAAAAGAACTAGAAAAAGTAACAAAGAAAACAAATCACGAGTATCAGACAACTCTAGCCTCAATAAGTCTTGCTATAACAAGCTAGAATAAATTTTCATGTGGTTCCAGTAAATCAAAACCCTAACATAGAGTTGAAATGCACTGGTATGCATAAATTCATGAGATTACTTATGAAAGAAACAATTAGGAACTGATCAAGACTGAACCAAACAAGATAGATGTACCTAACATAAACCAAATGAGTGAAACTAGTCACTCATGCATAAACGAGACATGGAACCCGCATATGTTGAATCAAATTACAGGAACTATGATCCACTCCAATTAGAACCATCAATGTGAGTTCAGGAAAACATTGAATTTTACAAGAGAAAAATACTGCTACAACATTTCAGCATTTACAAGTAGAAAAGTGATTATTAAGAACATTTATAATCATAATAGATACATGAATCAAATAATTTATAGATGAAATAAAAAAAAAGATAAAAGCATAACTGATTGTCAGAAAGCTTCAAGCAATGACAAGTAGCTTGATTAGTTAAATTACAAAACCCAAACAACTATATAATAAATCCAGATCTGATCAAACCAATAACTTAAATCAATAAAATAAAATGTAGAGGATGACTTAACAAAGGTTAAATAAGGGACCAGTCTATGTAAATACTTTGCACGCATGCTAGAGAAATCAATCATTATAGTTATTGTTATTTAAAAACCAACTGCACTTCATTAGTACTTAAATATTTTTTTTATTTACTCAAGAATTTAGTTTACTACATCATATATCCAGTATTAAGGGAAATTAAGAGTAGAACATTTTTCTATAGAGAGAACACAATGCAGGCTCTATATGCTCCTGCTACATCTTATTCGAAACGTTAAGTTGCTCCAAGGTTCTTGTAGTGCTCCGAACATCGACTCTTAGCAAACTCTTCAATCACCTGATAATTGAAAAGAATCAAACAATTTGTTACCTTCGGTTAGTGATCATGTTGATAGTTTTTCAAGTAGCACAAGTAAACAAGGCATGCTTACTTCAATGCTTGCAATAAGGATCTTCAGTGGTTCACAAGGTATCAAAAAGTTGAATTTGCAGTTACAAATGAAGTAAAAGAATCATATTCAGTTGTCAAAAGATAACTAGGTCCATGCTCTTAGAGAGAACCATACAAAACAAAATGAAAGGTTTCGAACATAAAAAAAAAAAAATGTTAGCCATGCCAAGACTGAGATCACTCATCTATCTATCATTTCAACCTAATAAATTAGCTACTTTGGTTTTGCAAAGTCTCCCAATTGTGTAGGAACCTCAATAGCTTTTATCCCAAGTTCAGAGAAGAATAATAATGAGGAAAATCAATTTCTATATTTACAACACTATTTTGATGTTAAATGTTGTTAACATGTTTGTTCAACGTTGTTGTCTCCTTGTTTAGGAGCATTCTTCAAAGCCCACATGAATTTTTAAACAAAAATCATGTCGAGTGCTGTTTTTCATTTTTATTATTGACCTAAGCCTGGAAGAGCTTATAAGCTGAAGTATACAAGTTTGCTAATAGAAGGTAGCAAACATGAACAGGATCAATAAAAGAATGATGATAAGAAACTTCCTATCCATTTTATATGAAATATTGACAGGCATTGACACAGATTGAATCAAGTGGGAAGAAAAAAGTTTACAAAAGGATACAGGAATAGGACAAGAGAAATTGAACAAAAAGTATAAATTTTGTCGAGGAATTGATCAACACTAATTTCAGTATGTTTATTTTATTTATTGATGGAATTTAACCCAAATCCATCGCTAAGAATTGACGCTAGATTTACCTTGTTCGCCAACATGCTTGAATTCTTCAACATGTTTGAAATTAAGCCATGGCTTCACCCACACTTTGGCCTCGTACAACTTCTTCTCCCCTCCCTCAACTGCCTCCACCGTCAAGTGATGCAGAGTTCCAGCAACAACCTGCTTCCTCGCCTTCACAACACGCGCAAACTCCAGAAGCGCATTCTGCACATCGACAGATCGAAAAAAATTGGTCTGGAGAAAAAGCCCTAATTTTGGGAGAGGAAAAAACAGTAATTAAGAGGAGCGCGAGACCTGTTTCTTGTTGTGCTCGTCGACGAAGAAGCGAGCGAGCTCCTGGATCTCGATGCTATTCTCTCTTCCTTCGGATTCCCTCACGTTGCCGACCAACTGTGCCATGGTGGTCGTGGGCGTCCTCTCGCTGTTAGGATCCCGTCGGCCCCTGCCTCAGCCGGGAAGACTGAAGAGAGGAAGGAGGAGGAGGAAGAGATGATCGGACGAGGAGGCAGAACGAAATGATTTATGCTGCGGTTTTGCTTAGGACCGAAGCAGGTGGTTTTGATCCTGATCGAGAGAGGCAGGTACGTCGATCTAGAAGGAGAAGAGGGAGATGAGGCTGAGAGAGATGGCCGGAGGAAAGTGGTGGTGCCGTCACGACGATATAGGTTTAGGGCTAAGTATGGGGGGACGACGCGATATAGGTTTAGGTTTGGTGGGAAGAGTGAAGTGTTGCAAATTTCGGCTAAGTATGGGTGGAAAAATTAAATTATTTTATTTTATCATAGACATTGGATTTTAAAAATCGCTGTTAAAATCGGTGTCTATTAACGAAAAAAAGGCGCTCATAGACATCGCCTAAAAAACCGATGTCTATGAGCGAAAATCCGCGTTCATAGACACTGATTTTTGGAAAAATCGGTGTAAAATACTCAAAGACATCGATTTTTGCTTAAAACCGTTATTGTTCCACCGATGTCTCTGAGGGTTTTTGTTGTAGTGAGGTGTCAAAGCACCCTTCCATTTCGAGCCTTCTTCCCTCTGGTTATAGAACCATTTAGCTACTTTTCTTCTAGTATTATCAATTAACATATTTATGGGAAGTTCACATGTATACTTGAATAAAGCATTTAAACTCTCTACACAATTAGTGGTTAGCATTACGAACCTTCTCCCACTAAAGTGTGCATTAGCCCATCTTTTAGGGTCAATGTTATGAATCTACTTATGGGCATCTGGATATTTTTCAAGCATGGACTGCATTATGAAATCATACTGGAGTGTTGTATTTGCTTGTGCTGCTGCCCAAAACAAGGCTAAAGATGACCTACTTCTTGTATCTATTACTATGTTGCAAGACATGTGGTAGCAACAAAAAGCATGATGGGTGGTCGGGTAGACTTTTCTAATTACTGATATAATGTCACGATGTCTATCTGATACTATGCTCATTGACTGTGCATCGGCAGCTAAGAATATCTTTGTATGATCCAAAAATCACTCCCATGCAGATGCACATTCAACTTCAGTAATTCTAAAGGTAACTGGGAGGACATCCCATTATCATCGATCGTTGTAGCCATCAACAACACACCTAGATACTTACCTCTTAGATGTGTGGCATCAATTCTGATTAATTTACGTAGATATGACCTGAATACTCTTTAACATACGCCAAAAGCCCAAGAATATTGTTGGAACTGATTATTACCATTCCTGTGTAGTGCCACATAAGTTTCAGGATCCCTGACTCTCAACTCACGCAGATATAGTGGAAGATCTCTATATGCTTGATCATAATCTCCAAACACCTTTTTCATCACTTTCTCCCAAGTTATGTATGCTTTTATGTACGATATGGTCACGCCAAACCTAGCTAGCTTTAATATCAGATATAATCATACTTAGTTTGTATTATTTGTTAGAAACAAATTGTTCTTCAATAAAAGATTCTACAAATGAGGAAGAACAGACTTGATGATCAACACTTTCCCTTACAGTGCTATGTTGGTGTTTCTTTACATATTTTGTAACCCTAAACTCCAAATCACCCCGCCCAACCATTCTCCATGTACATGGTTGGTTAAAGCAAACTGCTTTCACTTTATTTATTTGGGTTTCAACTGGGTTATATCTTTTTTTTTATTCATGGCATGCTTCACAAATGCATTCTTGAACTCTTATCGAGAAGGAAAACTCTGTCCAACATAAAATTCATCCACATCTCTTGCCTCTCTAATAGGCCTTTGTAGCAATCGAGAATTCAAAATATATGGATTATCAACAATTATGAACTCCTCCTCTAAGTTACTGTACTGCTTTGCGGGGAATTCATATTAATCAATCTGTATATCATCAGCTAAGAATTCTTGTCCATTTATATTGCATTTTAATTCCTCTGAAATCTGGATATGATGCTCTTCCTCCTCACTCCAAGTAGAATCAAAGTATTCGACAAGTGTCGTACCAGGATTTTGAACCTCATCTTCTAGGTGACTTCTTCATTTAAATCAAAGGCCAAATTGTCTGTATTTCTATTTGTGTTACCCACACTAGTATACTCAGAAGTAGATTGAGTATTAGCTCCCTATTCCACAATAGAATTTGCATCAAGCTATTCCATATTTTAGAAAGAATTTTTTTAGCAATATGATTATCTTTGCAACTAAGTTAGCAAAGTTATAATGTAAGAATCAGTGGTATTTGGATTTGAGTAAAATGGAAATCATTAGGAAGGGTTGAGCGAGCCGATTAAAAAGGGCCTGATATATTGGACCATATCAGGCCCACAGTTGGGCCTGATATATTCACATATTAGGCCCAGTATGGGCATGATTTGGAAAATAGCAGGCCCAGTGTCAGCCTGATATGGAAAATATCGGGCCCACTTAATATAGGAAAATATCATGCTCACAGTGGGCCTGATATGAGATAGTATCATGCCCATGGTGTGTTGGATCGAGACCGCGCTAGAGGGGGGGGGGGTGAATAGCGCTCGCGGCTATTTCGTTCGTATCGGAATCGTAAAAACTATCGGAGAAGTAACACAGCGGAATAAAGAAAACAAACACACAGAAAGACAAGCTATTTACTTCGTTCGGAGTCTATCTCGGCTCCTACTCGAAGGCCCGCGGTCGCTGACCACTTTCGGTGGGCAACAACTATAGTGCGAAAAGATTATTACAATCTAAGTACAATTTAAGCAGTAATAAAAATATACCGACAACAAAAGATTAAATCTGAAGCTTCGGGTCGTCGGGGTGTTCTTGTAGCACTTGGGGATGGTCGTATTCGCAGCACGTTGCAGAAGATTGCTTGAAGAAGTGTTGTCTTGAGCTGCTGGTCGACCACTGCTTTTAAACAGTGTTCAAGGCGCCTTAAACAAGCTCCAAGGTACCTTGAAGCTTGAATTCTATCCCAATCTGCTCGATACGATAACCCTTTGACTGCCGCGACCTGAAGGCGCCTTCAAACCCTTCAAGGCGCCTCCAAGCTGTCCAAGGCGCCTTCAATCCATCCAAGGCGCCTTAAGCCTGCTTCTCGCGCCAGCTCAGGTTTTGCACCCGAGGCACCTCCAAGCCCCATGGAGGCTGTAACACCCACTAAGCTTTTAAGATAAGCATATGAATGTAGGATTTTTCCTTAGAAAAATAAAAGGAAGTGGGTTGAAGCAAAAAGAAATAAAATGAAATAAAAAGAAGAGGAGGTCAAGGATTGAACCTTGAACCTCTTATATTATAATTTATAGAATTAATTAGTAGAAACCAATTGGGATAGAGAGAAGATATTGATAGCAAAGGAGGTAAACTCATGATAAGGGTGAGAGTAAAAGTTAGCCAAAAGAAAACAAGAAAAGAGCAAGAGAAAGGCAACTTGCCTTCCTTCCTTCTCTCCCTCTTTCTCTCTTCTCTTGCCGAAAATAAAAGAGGCTAATTAAGGGGATTCATTCCCCCTTATTTCACCATGAATGATGAGGATAAATAAATAAATAAAAATAAAAATAAAATAGAAAAAAGGCTAAGGGAGAAGGAAAGCAAAAACTAATTTTGCTACTTCTTCCTCCTTAACATAAAAGGGAGCAAGTAAAGAGAAGAATTCTAATTTTTCTCTCATTTCTCTCATTCTCCCCTCTCCATCACCGAGAACCCCAGCCCCCTCTCCTCCATCTTCGGCCCCAAACCAAGGTTTTCTCCTAAGAAAGCCTAAGATACAAGGAGGACTTAGCAAGAGGAACAAGGGAAGGGAACTAGAAGAAGAGGCTACTTCTTCCATCACCATACCTTAGATCCACAAGCGAAAAGGATGTAAGCTTCCCCTCACCTGTGGTACAAGGCTTTTTATGTGATTTTCGGATTTTATGAGGATTAGAAAACCTAGAATAGAATTTAAGAAAATTCGGCCAAAGAAGAGTTTCAAATCTAGGAAGGTTTAAACAAGTCATCATTTCATGATATTTTTCTATGCTATGTAGGAAGGTTTTCCTTCATGTTTTTATACCTATATGATGCTTGGTCAGAGGAGTACCTAACCCTAGAATTTCGGCCAAAAATGTTTTAAAGAGGTTAGGGAAATCATTGTTTAACCAAACTAGTACAAGATTCCCTCCATGAATTACTAAAGATCTTTTATTGGTTTTCTTGCTTGAAAGTTACTTGGAACCAAAGGAAATCCCCTCATATGTTTTGGCCAAGAAAAGAGCTTAGGGTTAGGAAGACCTTTAAATTTAAGTAACCATGTTTATATGATAGAATATAGAGTTCTCTTAAAGAATTGCATGTTGAATATTGCTAGAAATTCATGAACTCTTCATTAAGATTTTCGGCCATGTTAAGATGGATAGCTTAGGAAAGCTTAAACAAAATTTTAACATGCTCAAGACCTCTGTGATATTAAGATATGAAAGTGGTTTAATGCTCTCATGCTTAATTAGGGTATAGAGAATTTAGTTACATGATATATGACTTGTAAGGTCACAAGGGTCCTAGCTTGTTTATGAACCAAATTTGTATATGATGTTCTTAGTAATTTTTGCCATGAAACTTACTTAGGTTTTCCATGCTTTAGGCCACTTAAAACCTAGTTTAGAGAATGGTAGGTTTCGGCCATGAGGAAAAATAAAAGAAAAAGGAAAGAAACCTAGGAAGCCTAAGACACAATGCACATGTATGTTTATTATGCTTGTCTTTATACATGCTATGAAACTTGTATGACTTCCTATGCTTTTAGGCTATTTGAAGCAAAGTTAACCACTGATGGGTCTCGGCCAAGTAGGGTTTAAATGACCTAGAGGCCTTAGAATTGAAACCAATTGTGTTAAAAATGCTTCTTATGGAAATATGATAATGTGTTGATTATGTCACATGCTTGTATAATTTTTCCATGACCTAAATGGACCATTGTAGGTCTCGGCCATGAAGGGATAGATGCCCTAGAAACCCTAGAACAAAATTTAAATATGCTCATGTCACTCTACATGAAATATGATAAGTAGAAAGCCAAAGTTCTCATGCTATATGTTGCTTAATGACCTAAAATGAGGCTAGGGTAAGTTTCGGCCATACCCTTTGTATGATACCTTATTATGAATTTATACATGATGTTAGTTCAAGTTCACATGCTTGTATGCTTGTTTTAGCCCTAATGAATACTTGTGAAATTTTGGCCATGACATATGTTAAGGGCTTGAGGAACTTAGGAATTAGCTCAAATATGATTACTATGTTACTTGGAAGAAAAATGCTATAAATATGGTTTAAGGTTTCCATGCTTTCATGACAATTGGGACCTTGTTTCACACCTGATAAGGTTCGGCCACATGAAGTTTAGGGACTTGGAGAACTTAGAAACCAAGTTAATCATGCTTATAATGCTTCCTATGAAATTGATGTGATGATAATTTAGGTTCCACATGCTTGGAGGTTATTTTTACCTAAATTGAGATCTAAGGGGGTTCGGCCATGATAAGAACCCAAGGGATTAGGAAGCTTAGAATCCAAGTTAACTATGTTACCATGTTCCTTATGATAGTATAATCACATGATACACCCTTATGCTTAAATATGTATGCTTGTGATTCATACTTTCCATGATATGACATGTGCTAGAAATATGCATGCTTTTATGATATGATATGTGGATAGAAATATGCATGCTTTTATGATATGCTATGTGGTGAAAATATGCATGCTTTTATGATATGCTATGTGGATAGAAATATGCATGCTTTTATGATATGCTATGTGGTGAAAATATACATGCTTTTATGATATGCTATGTGGGTAGAAATATGCATGCTTTTATGATATGCTATGTGGATAGAAATATGCATGCTTTTATGATATGCTATGTGGTGAAAATATGCATGTTTTTATGATATGCTATGTGGATAGAAATATGCATGCTTTTATGATATGCTATGTGGTGAAAATATGCATGCTTTTATGATATGCTATGTGGTGAAAATATGAATGCTTTTATGACATGATGTATGCCTAAGTGATGCATACATTTATGACATGATGTATGCCTAAGTGATGCATACTTTTATGATATGAGGTGTGCCTAAGTGATGCATGCACTTATGATGTGTGATATGTATAAGTATGACATGTACTTTACTTTATATGGCTTGTACCAAGGGTGGGCTCCATAAGCGCCCCGGGGTCGATGGAATAAGACTCGGACCTCGTTAGGGATGAGCTCCTAAGTGCCCCTAGGTCGATGGAGTAAGACTCGGGCCTAGTATGTTTTCCTTGTAGGGTTCAAGACTTGTTACCTTGGACCTACATAGGTTGCGCGCAATATGTAAGTGGTACATAGCCGGGATCCCCTTTAAGTTGATAATATGTTCAAGTATATATGTAAGAAGAAATGATTTTAAAGATCATGAGACATACACATATTTTTCGGATACATGTTTTCAAAATCATATTGCATATACCTTATGATCATGTCGTGATGATGCTATGATTTATGATATGCCATGATTAGATATGATTATGTTATGTTTCATGCTATGCTTGATATGCCATGCTACCTTATGATGATGCTATGATATGCCATGATTAGATATGAGTATGTTATGTTTCATGCTATGCTTGATATGTCATGCTACCTTATGATGATGCTATGATATGCCATGATTAGATATGATTATGTTATGTATCATGCTATGCTTTAAGAGATGATATGCCATGACTAGTTATGATTTTGTTATGTTGCATGATATGCTTAAAGAGTATGATATGTTATGCCATGACTAGTTGAGATCATGTTATGTTGAGATATTCTTTGATCATGTGATGATTTTCGGTTTTAGTGAGTAGGAAAGGAACTTACTGAGCCATGAGTGCTCATAGCTTACTTTCCTTGTACCACAGATAAAGGAAAAAGCTGGATGAGCTAAAGGAGCAGCAGGAGAGGCAAGGAGATGTGTGTGGCGGTGGCTAGGCAACCAAATAAGAACCTGCTTTAAGAACTTTTAAGAATTTCGCTTTGGTTTCGTAAATTGTAGTACTATATGGGTAACTTGATGTTATGTTTCTATTTATCTTGTTATCATGTTATGGAAACCATATTAGTGTAGTTCGGATTTGAAAACAAAAGAAAATTTTTAATAAACTAAGAAAATTATTTCAAGTCTTCCGCTGTAATATGTACATAGAGTATCGTAGCCCCGTCCCTTAGGGTTAGCAGGGAGGGCGGGCGTTACAGGTTGGTATCAGAGCCAAAGTTATTGCCAGCTCACTACACACACATCAAGCCTCCGACCTGTCGCTCCAAGTAAGAATGCTTATGTTTAATTTTCTTGTTATATGTTGATGCTTAATTTTCATGTTATATAACTTATGCTTTAGTTTCATGTTTTGCTTGTTTATGTTTGATGCTTTATTCCATGCTTTTAGTTATAATTTAGATTAGGATTACGTATTGGTAGCTTAGGAATAATACCAGAACAAATAGATAGAAACAAAACAGTACATTAGATGGGCTAAAAATGATAACCACTTACACTAGTCTGTTTGTCCTTATTTAGATAAACATGGTTAGGACACGCAATGCCCGAACCGGAGGGACAACGACTCCACCAGACCTGACGCAGGTAGTCGCAGACCTTCAGCATCAAATCACGGAGCAACAACAGCTGATCACTACCTTAATGGGTCAGCAAGGCAACCATTTACCCCACCGACAAATCAGAATGCACTAACGGTTATACCTACTGCCGCGCCAGTGCCCCCGGCAGCTCCTACTCCGATGGTCCGACAAGAGGCCTATCTGATTCAGTGGCAAAGGCTCAAGCCGGAAGCATTCTCGGGAAACTGCGAACCATGGGATGCACAAGCCTGGCTCAAGACCGTGGAAAGCATAATGGAACTACTGGATTGGCCTGAACATGAGAAGGTCAAATGCGCGTCGTTCTGCCTTACCGGAGATGCCCGGATGTGGTGGGACAGAGTAAAGGCGAAAAGACAAATAAACCAAATGCAGTGGACGGATTTTGAGACAGAGTTCTTAGAGGAATTCTTCCACATGCAAGTGACCAACAAGCACTATGATGAGTTCACTGAGTTCCGGCAAGGTGATCTGTCAGTTAACGAAGCCGTCAAGAGGTTCAACCGCCTAGCACGACTGTGCCCAGAACTGATCCGTACTGAAAAAGAAAGGGTCCGATTAATGTTAAAGATGCTCCGACCCGAGATAGCCCTGAACGTAGCCGGCGGAGTTAATAGACCGCAGACTGCAGAGGAGCTAGTCAGCAGTGCCCTAATTACCGAGCACTACCAGAAAGCAATGAACAAGGGCATGAACCAAGCACTGACCGGAGCACAAAAATTCCACAATACCAGAATCGACTGGAAAGGAAACTCAAGTGGAAAGAGGAAACAGTGGAATAAAACAAAAGGTGGTCCGGCCAATAAGCAGACCAAGTACCCTCAGTGTGCCACATGTGGGAAGATGCATTCTGGAGTATGTCTCCTAAGTACCAGAAAGTGCTATAATTGAGGAAAGGAAGGCCATCTAGCGAGAAATTGCCCAACTCAACCTCAGGCACCACCTCCGCAGAACTTTCAAAACAGGAGTGCCCTCACACAGCTTCACCAGATGCAAGCTGCCATAGAAGGGACTTCAATCAGCCAAGGAAGATTGGAAGCCCCTCCCGCTATGACAAATGCCAGAGTCTACTCTCTTACCAAGGAGGACGTGGCGAATGCCTCTACCGTTGTCACAGGTCAGCTACTTATTTACAATCATTATGCTGTAGTATTATTTGATACCAGGGCAACACACTCGTTCGTCTCAACACCTTTTATGAAGAAGCTAGATATACCACTCCGAACTCTAGAGGACACATTCTTAACAACCTTACCATCCGGGGAGATTATGCCATCGGACCATATGCTGCAAGCGGTACTCATTCGGATCGCAAACAGAGAACTCTACTGCAATCTGATAGTACTTGATATGCAGGATTATGACAAAATATTGGGCATGGATTTCCTTAGCAAATACGGCGCTTCAATCGAGTGCCGCAAAAGGAAAGTGATTTTCCGACCCGAAAATGAACCAGAGTTTGAATTTTTCGGGGAATCAAAAGGAACGGAGAAGTTATTGTCATCTATTAAAGCACAAGGGATGTTAGATAAAGGATGTATGGGGTTTCTAGCGCACGTGGTTAACACCAATCAAGTCAAAGACCATAAATTAGAAGATGTCAGAATAGTATGCAACTATCCAAGAGTATTTCCTGATGAACTACCAGGGTTGGCCCCTGACAGAGAGATAGAATTCGGAATCGAATTGATTCCTGGTACTCAGCCGATTTCAAAAGCACCTTATTGTATGGCTCCGGCTGAATTAAAGGAGCTTCAGGAATAGTTATTCGAATTGCTTGACAAGGGACTTATTCGTCCTAGTCACTCTCCATGGGGAGCTCCAGTGCTGTTCGTAAAGAAGAAGGATGGGTCTATGCGAATGTGTATAGACTACCGAGCACTGAATAATGTGACGATCAAGAATCGGTACCCACTCCCACGGATCGATGACCTGTTCGATCAACTGAAGGGGTGCGACCGTTTTCTCAAAGATAGACCTACGATCCGGTTATCATCAAGTGAAGGTGAAACCAGATGATATACCAAAAACAGCATTTCGAACCCGATATGGACACTATGAGTTCATAGTTATGCCTTTCGGAGTAACCAACGCTCCTGCAGTATTTATGGACCTGATGAATCGGGTATTTACGGCATATCTTGATAAATTTGTAATCGTCTTTATTGACGATATACTTATCTACTCAAGAACCCCAGAAGAACATGCTGAACACCTGAATACTGTATTACAGATCCTGCAAGAGAAACAACTATATGCAAAATTCTACAAATGCGAGTTTTGGCTTGACCGGGTAATATTTCTAGGTCATGTCATCTCCAAAGATGGAGTTATGGTGGATCCAAGCAAAATCGAAGCTGTAAATAACTGGAACAGACCAAGGAATGCCAGCGAAGTCAGGAGTTTTCTCGGGCTAGCAGGCTATTACAGGAAATTCGTAGAGAATTTCTCCAAAATTGCAACCCCTATGACCGCCCTCACCAAGAAAAATACAAAGTATGAATGGACAGAAGCTTGCGAGAAGAGTTTCGCGGAATTAAAAAGGAGACTGACCAGTGCTCCGATTCTTACTCTCCCGGAAACCAACAGAGGCTTCGATATGTACAGCGATGCTTCCATCACAGGACTTGGAGCTGTACTCATGCAAGATGACAAAGTCATTGCCTACGCTTCTAGACAACTTAAAGAGCATGAGAAGAATTATCCCATTCACGACTTAGAACTAGCAGCCGTGGTCTTCGCTCTCAAAATATGGAGACACTATTTATATGGAGCCCAATGTAAGATTTATACCGACCATCAGAGTCTGAAATATTTCTTCACACAAAAAGACCTGAATATGAGGCAACGCCGATGGCTCGAGCTAGTTAAAGATTACGACTGCGAGATTCTTTATCACCCAGGAAAGGCGAACAAAGTGGCCGATGCACTCAGCCGGAAGTTCAGTGCCACCTGATGTAGCTATTATAAAGTTCGAGGACGAACTTTTTATGAGGTAAGGGGTACTGTAACACCAACAAAGCTTTTAAGATAAGCATATGAATGTAGGATTTTGCCTTAGAAAAATAAAAGGAAGTGGGTTGAAGCAAAAAGAAATAAAATGAAATAAAAAGAAGAGGAGGTCAAGGATTGAACCTTGAACCTCTTATATTATAATTTATAGAATTAATTAGTAGAAACCAATTGGGATAGAGAGAAGATATTGATATCAAAGGAGGGAAACTCATGATAAGGGTGAGAGTAAAAGTTAGCCAAAAGAAAACAAGAAAAGAGCAAGAGAAAGGCAACTTGCCTTCCTTCCTTCTCTCCCTCTTTCTCTCTTCTCTTGCCGAAAATAAAAGAGGCTAATTAAGGGGATTCATTCCCCCTTATTTCACCATGAATGATGAGGATAAATAAATAAATAAAAATAAAAATAAAATAGAAAAAAAAGGCTAAGGGAGAAGGAAAGCAAAAACTAATTTTGCTACCTCTTCCTCCTTAACATAAAAGGGAGCAAGAAAAGAGAATAATTCTAATTTTTCTCTCATTTCTCTCATTCTCCCCTCTCCATCACCGAGAACCCCAGCCCCCTCTCCTCCATCTTCGGCCCCAAGCCAAGGTTTTCTCCTAAGAAAGCCTAAGATACAAGGAGGACTTAGCAAGAGGAACAAGGGAAGGGAACTAGAAGGAGAGGCTACTTCTTCCATCACCATACCTTAGATCCACAAGAGAAAAGGATGTAAGCTTCCCCTCACCTGTGGTACAAGGCTTTTTATGTGATTTTCGGATTTTATGAGGATTAGAAAACCTAGAATAGAATTTAAGAAAATTCGGCCAAAGAAGAGTTTCAAATCTAGGAAGGTTTAAACAAGTCATCATTTCATGATATTTTTTCTATGCTATGTAGGAAGGTTTTCCTTCATGTCTTTATACCTATATGATGCTTGGTCAGAGGAGTACCTAACCCTAGAATTTCGGCCAAAAATGTTTTAAAGAGGTTAGGGAAATCATTGTTTAACCAAACTAGTACAAGATTCCCTCCATGAATTACTAAAGATCTTTTATTGGTTTTCTTGCTTGAAAGTTACTTGGAACCAAAGGAAATCCCCTCATATGTTTCGGCCAAGAAAAGAGCTTAGGGTTAGGAAGACCTTTAAATTTAAGTAACCATGTTTATATGATAGAATATAGAGTTCTCTTAAAGAATTGCATGTTGAATATTGCTAGAAATTCATGAACTCTTCATTAAGATTTTCGGCCATGTTAAGATGGATAGCTTAGGAAAGCTTAAACAAAATTTTAACATGCTCAAGACCTCTGTGATATTAAGATATGAAAGTGGTTTAATGCTCTCATGCTTAATTAGGGTATAGAGAATTTAGTTACATGATATATGACTTGTAAGGTCACAAGGGTCCTAGCTTGTTTATGAACCAAATTTGTATATGATGTTCTTAGTAATTTTTGCCATGAAACTTACTTAGGTTTTCCATGCTTTAGGCCACTTAAAACCTAGTTTAGAGAATGGTAGGTTTCGGCCATGAGGAAAAATAAAAGAAAAAGGAAAGAAACCTAGGAAGCCTAAGACACAATGCACATGTATGTTTATTATGCTTGTCTTTATACATGCTATGAAACTTGTATGACTTCCTATGCTTTTAGGCTATTTGAAGCAAAGTTAACCACTGATGGGTCTCGCCAAGTAGGGTTTAAATGACCTAGAGGCCTTAGAATTGAAACCAATTGTGTTAAAAATGCTTCTTATGGAAATATGATAATGTGTTGATTATGTCACATGCTTGTATAATTTTTCCATGACCTAAATGGACCATTGTAGGTCTCAGGCATGAAGGGATAGATGCCCTAGAAACCCTAGAACAAAATTTAAATATGCTCATGTCACTCTACATGAAATATGATAAGTAGAAAGCCAAAGTTCTCATGCTATATGTTGCTTAATGACCTAAAATGAGGCTAGGGTAAGTTTCGGCCATACCCTTTGTATGATACCTTATTATGAATTTATACATGATGTTAGTTCAAGTTCACATGCTTGTATGCTTGTTTTAGCCCTAATGAATACTTGTGAAATTTTGGCCATGACATATGTTAAGGGCTTGAGGAACTTAGGAATTAGCTCAAATATGATTACTATGTTACTTGGAAGAAAAATGCTATAAATATGGTTTAAGGTTTCCATGCTTTCATGACAATTGGGACCTTGTTTCACACCTGATAAGGTTCGGCCACATGAAGTTTAGGGACTTGGAGAACTTAGAAACCAAGTTAATCATGCTTATAATGCTTCCTATGAAATTGATGTGATGATAATTTAGGTTCCACATGCTTGGAGGTTATTTTTACCTAAATTGAGATCTAAGGGGGTTCGGCCATGATAAGAACCCAAGGGATTAGGAAGCTTAGAATCCAAGTTAACTATGTTACCATGTTCCTTATGATAGTATAATCACATGATACACCCTTATGCTTAAATATGTATGCTTGTGATTCATACTTTCCATGATATGACATGTGCTAGAAATATGCATGCTTTTATG
Organism: Zingiber officinale; assembly: GCF_018446385.1. Taxonomy (NCBI): domain Eukaryota; kingdom Viridiplantae; phylum Streptophyta; class Magnoliopsida; order Zingiberales; family Zingiberaceae; genus Zingiber; species Zingiber officinale. Next base: position 93,561,443 of record NC_056003.1, read on the forward strand.
ATATGCTATGTGGATAGAAATATGCATGCTTTTATGATATGCTATGTTGTGAAAATATGCATGCTTTTATGATATGCTATGTGGATAGAAATATGAATGCTTTTATGATATGCTATGTGGTGAAAATATGCATGTTTTTATGATATGCTATGTGGATAGAAATATGCATGCTTTTATGATATGCTATGTGGTGAAAATATGTATGCTTTTATGATATGCTATGTGGTGAAAATATGCATGCTTTTATGACATGATGTATGCCTAAGTGATGCATACCTTTATGATATGATGTATGCCTAAGTGATGCATACTTTTATGACATGATGTATGCCTAAGTGATGCATACCTTTATGATATGATGTATGTCTAAGTGATGCATACTTTTATGACATGATGTATGCCTAAGTGATGCATACCTTTATGATATGATGTATGCCTAAGTGATGCATACTTTTATGATATGATGTATGCCTAAGTGATGCATACTTTTATGATATGAGGTGTGCCTAAGTGATGCATGCTCTTATGATGTGTGATATGTATAAGTATGACATGTACTTTACTTTATATGGCTTGTACCAAGGGTGGACTCCATAAGCGCCCCGGGGTCGATGGAATAAGACTCGGGCCTCGTTAGGGATGGGCTCCTAAGTGCCCCTACGTCGATGGAGTAAGACTCGGGCCTAGTATGTTTGCCTTGTAGGGTTCAAGACTTGCTACCTTGGACCTACATAGGTTGCGCGCAATATGTAAGTGGTACATAGCCGGGATCCCCTTTAAGTTGATAATATGTTCAAGTATATATGTAAGAAGAAATGGTTTTAAAGATCATGAGACATACACATATTTTTCGGATACATGTTTTCAAAATCATATTGCATATACCTTATGATCATGTTGTGATGATGCTATGATTTATGATATGCCATGATTAGATATGATTATGTTATGTTTCATGCTATGCTTGATATGCCATGCTACCTTATGATGATGCTATGATATGCCATGATTAGATATGAGTATGTTATGTTTCATGCTATGCTTGATATGCCATGCTACCTTATGATGATGCTATGATATGCCATGATTAGATATGATTATATTATGTATCATGCTATGCTTTAAGAGATGATATGCCATGACTAGTTATGATTTTGTTATGTTGCATGATATGCTTAAAGAGTATGATATGTTATGCCATGACTAGTTGAGATCATGTTATGTTGAGATATTCTTTGATCATGTGATGATTTTCGGTTTTAGTGAGTAGGAAAGGAACTTACTGAGCCATGAGTGCTCATAGCTTACTTTCCTTGTACCATAGATAAAGGAAAAAGTTGGATGAGCTAAAGGAGCAGCAGGAGAGGCAAGGAGATGTGTGTGGCGGTGGCTAGGCAACCAAATAAGAACCTGCTTTAAGAACTTTTAAGAATTTCGCTTTGGTTTCGTAAATTGTAGTACTATATGGGTAACTTGATGTTATGTTTCTATTTATCTTGTTATCATGTTATGGAAACCATATTAGTGTAGTTCAGATTTGAAAACAAAAGAAAAGTTTTAATAAACTAAGAAAATTATTTCAAGTCTTCCGCTGTAATATGTACATAGAGTATCGTAGCCCCGTCCCTTAGGGTTAGCAGGGAGGGCGGGCGTTACAGAGGCGCCTCGGACACTGTTCATCCGAGTTCTTCTTTGTGTTTTTGGTACCTGCAAGTATGTTAATCCAAAAATACCTGCACCACAAAGTTAATACAAAATAATAGTATGAATATGAAGTAATGACAGTCTCCGGACTGTCCGGGTCTGACTTCGGATTTCCAACCGGAAACCCTAGGTCGACCCGACGCCTACTGTTCCCTCTGCGGGGAACGCGTCCTCACCTACTCCACTCAGGAGATTTACCTGATGTCAGTCCGGTCCTCTAGACCGAATGGACTTTCTGCCTAGGGTTACCACCCCCTAGGACCTAGGGTTACCGCCCCCTAGGGTTTTTCTCCACGTAGGGTTACCGCCCCCTAGGACCTAAGGTTACCGCCCCTTAGGGTTTTCCTCCACCTAGGGTTACCGCCCCCTAGGACCTAAGGTTGCCGCCCCTTAGGGTTTTCCTCCACCTAGGGTTACCGCACCCTAGGACCTAAGGTTACCCCCCCTTAGGATTTTCCTTCACCTAGGGTTACCACCCCCTAGGACCTAAGATTACCCCCCTTAAGATTTTCCCATGCCTAACTGCAGTTAGGACTTTCCTGAAACCTTATTTAACCACGTTAGATAACAAGGAATCTTAACTTTGAATCCCTTTGCCATTATCAAAACTGAGGTTCGATCGTCGGATGTTTACTGCACCAACATGGTGGGCCTGATATGATATAGTATCAGGCCCACGGTGGACCTAATATGAGATTGTAACAGGTCTATGCTGGGCTTGATATGAGATAGTATGAGGCCCACGTTTGGCCTGATATGGAAAATATTATGCCCATATTGGACCTGATTTTTTCCCATATCAAGCCAACATTGGGCTTGATATTGGACCATATCAAGCCCACGTTCTGGCTGAAATTTATCGTAACATTATATCAGCTCCGGAGAGATCTAAATCAATAATAGACAGTACCGTTGGAGTCCTTGGTGCATGAAAAAGTCACAAAAATAATTTGGGTACAATCTGATCTCTCTAGGTCCATCAGTGGGTTTTGACCAAAAATCATTGAAGGACTTAGGGTTTTTGGATATCAATAAAATTATAATTTATAATATTAGAAATGGTTGAGCGAGGTGAAGGTATTTATGATGGCAAACATTAGATTTGATTAAAGAATAACATGCTAGTCTTTCTTGATATTACAGACCAATTTTTAGGAAATATTATACATACATAACTAAACTGTATCTCTCTTCTTCAACCAAATGTAGTCTTGCTTGAAATTTGATCTTCCACGCCGATATTCTTCAAAGCAATAATCCTTCGAAGTAACACTCTTTAATGCCTTACGACAAAACCCAAGCTCTCTACTTACTCTATTGCAATCTGTCGCGTAAATGCAGAGAGAGATATGGGAAAGCAGGAAGAGGTTCGTGTTGAAGTTGTCAATATAGAACATGAAGACAAAAGAGAGAGATAAAGTGAGACCTATGATAAGGTGACGTGCATCCGAACCTTACAAATAACTTTTGATTTATAAATCTTAAATTGTGGTTCAGATACATTGGAAAATGGTGTCTAGGGGAAGGTAATTTAGGAGGTTGGCAGGAGGAGTAGGAAGGGAATATCACTGTTTTTTGTGCTCTTTTTAGTAATTTAGAAACTAAGGTACTTGTTTTGGTAAATATAGAAATATGGTCACTTCTTTTGGTAAATGTCGTTATTGTAATCTTGAATTGACCATTCGATGAACTATAATGAATCAAAATTTAATAGAAAGTCTAGAAATTAAATAAATAAATATAGATATAGATAGATAGATCAAAAATTATTGTTTTAATCCCTTGGAGGGCAGTAGTGATGGCAAAGAGAATGCTATAGATTACGATAAAATAAGGAGAGCTGTAAATTTCTAACTGATTAATTGCAGGATTACTCTTTCAAAATCCTAAAGTGGCTTGTAGTCCACACCGACATGACTCCTTTGGGTAGACTTAATTAGCCTTTGGTACATGTACTTGGCATTCAATAGTTGTATCCCTTTGATACTCTAGGTACAAATATGTACTTTTTAGTAGTTGATAACTTTCTAACTTTTTAATTATACTTTTCAAACCATTTCTTGTGATCTAGTGACGTCGGATAGGATTGTGATTATAATGTGGGCTAACGAAAAGGGAGAATTTGAGAAGAATACAAGAAGAAATCATCTAAATCTTTCCAAAAAATAAAAAAAAAACATTTAATATTCAAGGATAATTCCTCCAATAGCTAAAATTTATAATGACTCTAACCCTAAAACACAAACAAAGGAAAGAAATCCTAACTAATATATATGGATTATAATTTGAATCTTATAAAGAAAGGAAAGAAAGGAAAAAATTTTAGACTCACAATTCTATAGTTCCTAAATGGACTCAAATCCAAAAAAAATTAACAAACAAAAGTAAGAAATTAACAAAAATACCTAAAACACCAAAAATACCTTAAATACCAAAAAAATAAAAAATATCAAAAATAATAATAAAAATATACGGATCCTCCTGCATCCGTCACCTCGGGTAGAAAGTACTCATCCTCGAGTTTAGAGTAGTGTCAGACGTGATAGCCTGGGAGGAAGATCATCTAGTACCAAATCAGTAAAATCTACTAGTAGCTGCTGAACTTTAGGAATCCTTATTGATCCACCGATGAGCATGACATTGACGACGGTGCTCTTATCAAAGTCATAACCACCAAGATGTGTGTCCCCCAATGTTGAGAGCACCTAAAAAAACAATGGCATCACGTTTACTTAGGTATGATATTTCCTTCTTAGTATTGATTCTACCATCTTACTTAATTTCCACTTCTGCAATTCTAATCTATTACTTCTAAGTCCTAAGTTTGTTTAAAACTCTACAAATTTATTTCTCAAACCACACCCAAAACGTCAAATTTTAGGTTGGCAAATATGTCATTTTTCTTCTCGACTCCTTCATTTCTTAGAATTTCTTTTCTTTCATCATTTTGAACTCAATTTAAGAATGGAAGCTCTTTCCTTTCAACTCTTCTATCAACGGTGCCTCCATCAAGGAAATTCATAGTGTTCGAAACCTGCAACACGTCATCACTAACTTCATCGAGAACTTCATACACTTCATCATCGTCATAAACTAAATCATCAAATATTCAATCTTATTGTTGTCTCTCTCATCATCCTCAAATTCATCCACCTCCTCAATCTCATAAACTAACTCATTAATCACCTCGGTCTTGTCTCAAATCACTACAAGAAAAAAGATGAAAAAGTGTTGTTAAAAATACTGTTGTAAAAAGTTCGCTGAAAGACAATGCTTAAAAAACATTGTCATTTTTTTATAGATAATGCTTTTCTAACGCTTAAAAAGTATTATCTTTTTTAGCGGAGACAATATATTTTTAATGGATAAAAAAGTGTTTTATTTTTTAAAACATAACTTTTTAGCAAAAGATAAATCTATTTGCAAAACTAAAATCTATTTACACCATGAATTTCTTAATTAAACCCTTATAAATAACATCAATTAAAATACTATGAAAGTATAATTGATCAATTTTCTTACTATTGAACTAGAAATATGTCATACAATTCAAACAGAAAATATATACACATAATTCACAAACTTTGTATCTATGTTTAGTCTATACAAAAGCAAAACCCCTTCTTAGATTGAATCTTTCAGGTAATATTGCATCTTCTCAGACAATATGAGTATACTTCTTGGCCAAAAAAAAAATCACTTTCAGTTTCTTTCCACATTTATCTACGAGGAAGAAAATTATTATAATATAATAAAGATGAAGCAACTCATATAATTAATACATTAAACTCAATGGACAAATTTAACAAAGATAATAAGCTAACACAATAGATGCAACATTTATATACAGTAGCAAGGATCACATAATTATACACTTTCTAATTAAAAATTAAACTCAAGGAATATATTCTACACTTTCTAATTAAAAATTATTGAATGCTATCTACATTTTGTAGTTGATTTGAATAAGATTGTCAATAGTTGGGTTCTACTTGGATATATTGAATGAAGGTTGTGTGAATGAATTGCAACACGAGCAGAATGAGGGATCTCGACAAAGCATTGCCAGCAAAATGAGGGTTGTGTGAAAGGAAGCCATCTCGGTTCCTTTTTTTATCTCAGCCACTGGAATGCTCTTAGACAAACTATTGGAAACGGGGAGAGTGGGGATATGGAAACATGGCTCATGTTCCCCATTACTCATAATGGAAAAGGTCCATTATGTCCCTGGTTTATTTCCCTATATAAAGGGGATGCGTCCAAGGATCAAGGAAGAGAATCAGGGTGTGTTGGAGACGAGAGTAAAAAGTGAATATCCAAGGCGGTGAGATTTGGTTTGTGGAATTGCGGAAGGCTTTCCGATCTTGTGATCACTCTTCCGACAGCGAGTTTTCGCCATTGCCGATTGCGGATCTGCGGGAGATCGTTGTAAGTTTTTACCGCTTTATTTTATTCATATATCATGCATTTAGAATATAAATCTACATTGGTATCAGAGCGCGTAGTTATTTCTAAATGCTTATAGACAAATTATGAAATTACCGTTTGAATGTTTCCTCGTTTTGTCATTTCCCGACGCTGTTTTGCACGACTAATGTGTCATAGCATACATGTTGTGCCAAATTTGTAAAATCAAGACCGCTGGATTTACAGTCGACGGCAGTTCGTGGCCGTTGTTGGCGTCCTGGCTAGCCGGCTATGTGTTGGTGGCTAGGACAGGCAGAACCACTGTCGGCGATCTCGTCGAGCCTAAAATTGACTGGTTTTTTATGCTGGAAAGAACCGGCTACCACCGGCAGAGGCTGGCGATAACTTCCAATTGGCCGGCGAAGTGATCATGGCCACCTCTCGTTGCAACCCGTGTTCGTCGCGGGAAAGCTAAGGTGGCGTGCACAGCATACATGGCGTGCACAGTGTGCGTGGTGTGCGTGCATGGGGTCGTGGCGGCGAAGAAAACGACAAAAGATAAACATGAGGTTTCTGTTTTGAATTTTTCTCAAAACAAAAACGAAAAAAAAAAAACAAGGCAGTACTGTGATATGTTCACATAATCGCCGCATGCAATTAATTCTTTTTTCATGCATTTTTTTTAGACACAATGTTAAATATATATATATATATATATATATATATATATATATATATATATATATATATATATATATATATATATATATATGCATGTTGGAATTAATTAATTAAATTAGGATTATTGGTCCATTTTTTAATTAATTATATGGATTTAACATGATTGTCCAATTAGACTAAATTTAGATTGAATCATTAGTTGGTTTAATCAAATAAATTTGATCTAAATCAGAATCAATTTGGGTTGATTAATTGGACTTGAACCAAATATGATCAAATGACCAGATTTGTTTTATTATGTCAGATTTGATCAAAACAATTAGATTTATTCTAATTGGTCGGACTTAAACCAATGGACATTGGTTTGATCAAACGGACCTGAGTTTGATCAATAAGTCTGAAATTGATAGAAATGGATTTAGAGAAAAAGTAACAGAACATAGGTACAAAAATCCCTGTCTAATTAGATTAGTTCTAATTATGGACAATGGACCAAGCTTAGGATCTGGATCCCTAATCAACCG